>NC_074694.1:87500-290000 GCF_029448725.1 Salvelinus fontinalis
GTGATCTAGATCTAGATGTTTTTAAAAAGTAGTCGTTGCCACATAAAAAAAGGTAAAATCTGGTCGCTGAAGAATTTGGTGCTGAACCATGCCCGTTTGGCCCATTTGTGTTTCCCTAGCAACTGAACAAAAAAAGTTACAAAAGGCAAAGAAAGACAATTAGGGTGTTTTCAAATGGTTGACAATCAGTTGTTAAGTACTATGTTTATTGAATATTAATGAATTAAACTACAAATTAAAATGCCCAATTTGGGTAATCAATGAGCTTAATTTCTCAGAGATGAAATTATATTCCAACAAAATAAAGTTGCAGTAACACTAATCTATTTTTCTATACGACAGAAACAATTTCAGAACAATCTAAACATGGTGGGTATTTGTAATCCTATTTTTTGTGCTTTTTTGGAAGTGGAACGATTCTGAGAACAGCTGACCATGCAAATGACTTAAAGATGCACTCTGGGATCTTAAGAAGGACAACAAATTCACAACATAATGCACAAATTGGATTCGTAGCATATCACACGCATTACAAAATTCGTATGATATCATACAAATTGCTAAATGATTAGCATATCACACGAAAACGGATGACGTAGTACACAATTGGATGATGAAGTACACATAAAACGGGGACCATTTTTTGGCTCGTGAGAACCACTTTAAAAAAAGTACTAGCTGAAATTATCAAAAAGTTTGAGAGAGCATCTTTAACTGAAAATTAAAACAACCAACCACTAACTACACTAAGGGTGGATTTGCACGAGTAAAATATGTCTGGTGAGATCTCTTCCACATAGGATCTGCAACTTTTCTATTTGCACTGGCCCTCGGATGTGGGTTATGTCTAGAAGAGATTCAGCTTTTGTCGAAAATGACTTTTCACAGCAGGTTTAGGAGAATTTACACAGCAGGTTAGGAGATTTACATTAAGGTTAGGAAGTGGGTTAGGGTTAGCTAAAAAATACCCCCCCCCCCCCCCCCCAAAAAAAAAGTTCACTTTTGAAATCAATTTGATAAAAGCCGTATCCCATTTAAAACAAAGACCTTGGATTTGGTGTGGCCATAGAGAATGATAGAGGCCTCTAGTAGCCAAAAGGGCTTCCACCAAGCGTCGGACATTTTAAAGTAGTCAACTGGGTGGGGATTCCTATGAGTTGGACCCTCGAGGGCACTGCCCATGCCTGTCACATACGCTGTAACATAAACAGTTATAAAAGAGTCCTCCATCTCTATTGGTGTGGCCAAAGCCCTATTCCTGCTTCATGTGTGCTTGCAGCTATTAGTATACTGTAAATACAGAATCTGAAGTCATACAGGGCAGTCTTACAAGCATTGGAAACAATATTGGCTGTGGTTACAGCGGGAACATGTGGCTCTGAGCAAGTGGGATGTCATTAATATTTGTTAAAAAATGTATTTATGTAACTGTTAAGTTGTATATTGTTTTTGTCTACAAGCATTTCGCTACATCCGCAATAACATCTGTTAAACACGTGTATGTGACCAATAAAATTTGATGTATGTTTCTGTTTATTGTAAAAAAGTTAATTTATATATATACAATTTTTTTTTAAAGAATACCGTAAATACCGTAGTATATAGACAAACAAAATAAGGATAGAAATTGAACTATACAGGGGCTTCCTTTCTAAAACATGTCGCATACTTAATGCAACGATTCACAAATGTCTGGATATTTTAAAAGCCTTTACATTTTCAATTCGGCGAAGAGCAAAAAATGCGGTCTACTGGTATTAAGGTAATTAAGGTAATTCTTGCAGCAACATGTGGCGTGGGAGAGCCATTGTCTTTACACCACAGGGGGTTGGTGGAATCTTAATCGGGGAGGACAGGCGCGTGGTAATGACATGTGACATGTGTTTTGATGCCATTTCATTTGCTCATCTCCAGCCATTATTATGAGCCGTCCTCCCCTCAGCAGCCTCCTCTGTACCGCTCAGAGGGGGGTATGTGGTGTAGACGTCTACCTCCAGGGGTAGTGTGGCAGACATCTGTCTCTTTACAGTACACACGTATCTATCCTGGACCTAGTGTGTGTCCTCAAAGTAGTGTAGAGTTGTGTAGAGTAGAACAGAGTAGTGTAGTGTAGAGTAGTGATGGCAACAACTGCCTGAGTTACACCAGCAACGCACAATCCCTCCATCAGTGCTCAGACTGTCCGCAACAGGCTGAGAGAGGCTGGACTGAGAGCTTGTAGGCCTGTTGTAAGGCAGGTCCTCACCAAACATCACCGGCAACAACGTCACCTATGGGCACAAACCCACCATCCCTGGACCAGACAGGACTGGCAAAAAGTGCTCTTCACTGACGAGTCGCGGTTTTGTCTCACCAGGGGTGATGGTCGGATTTGCTTTTATCTTTCGAAGGAATGAGTGTTACACCGAGGCCTGTACTCTGGAGCGGGATCGATTTGGAGGTGGAGGGTCCGTCGTGGTCTGGGGCGGTGTGTCACAGAATCCTCGGACTGAGCTTGTTGTCACTGCAGGCAATCTCAACACTGTGCGTTACAGGGAAGACATCCTCCTCCCTCATGTGGTACACTTGCTGCAGGCTCATCCTGACATGACCCTCCAGCATGACAATGCCACCAGCCATACTGCTCGTTCTGTGCGTAATTTCCTGCAAGACAGTGTTCTGCCATGGCCAGCGAAGAGCCCGGATCTCAATCCCATTGAACACATCTGGGACCTGTTGGATCGGAGGGTGAGGGCTAGGGCCATTCCCCCCAGAAATGTCCAGGAACTTGCAGGTGTCTTGGTGGAAGTGTGGGGTAACATCTCACAGCAAGAACTGGCAAATCTGGTGCAGTCCATGAGGAGATGCACTGCAGTACTTAATGCAGCTGGTGGCCACACCAGATACTGTCTGTTACTTTTGATTTTGACCCCCCCCCCTTTGTTCAGGGACACATTATTCCATTTCTGTTAGTCACATGTCTGTGGAACTTGTTCAGTTTATGTCTCAGTTGTTGAATCTTGTTATGTTCATACAAATATTTACACATGTTAAGTTTGCTGAAAATAAACGCAGTTGACAGTGAGAGGACGTTTATTTTTTTGCTGAGTTTACTTAGCATGTTAGCTAACCCTTCCCCTAATCTTAACCATGTTAGCTAACCCTTCCCCGAACCCTTTAAACCAACTCCTAAACTTAAACCTAACCTTAACCCTTGCCCCTAACACCTAGCCTAGCTAATGTAAACCATCTAGCTAGAATAAGTAACATATATGTTTTGCAAATTCGTAATATTGTACATGGAGTATAATTCGAATTGTATTGCGTCACATATCATGGTGATGGACAACCACAAATGAATATATCCCATATGAAATGTAACAAATGTAATGTACTAAATGTAGTGTCTCGGATTTACTTAAATAATAATATGAAATGCTCTGAAACCATGTTGAGATTTGAGGGCGGCAGACCGGCCAGGACCGGGCCTGCACGGATCAGTAACCATTTGCCTCTCGTGCGTAATTTCCAACCGAACATGGCCAAACCTTATAATCCTGGACACACGTGATCAACAAATCAGCTCAGTTGCAATATTTGTCAGGGGGGGAAGCAAAGCCTCTCTCGCCATCCCTAAAAATCACTTAGTGTCCTATCACTGCTAGCATCCGTACTAGCCTACATTCGGACAATCTCTCTATTCGTTTTTTTGCGTATCCAGTGGCCGGGGCATCCATCCACGTACCTCCCTACTTTCTTTACTCTCACTGGTTTGGAGATGCGCCGGAGGGGAGGACACAGAAGGAAGAGCGAGGTCTGTTTGATGTAATTGTTGTCTGTTTTTGACCGTTGGGATTTGTACACTCGCCATCCGCTCTGACTGTCTGTTGCATGTGCGTGCCCCGCCAGTTGATAGTGTATCCGCTGTTTGGCTACCACTCACCCCCCCACCGCTGTCACAGAACAAAAACACGGAGGAGCCATCGTTTTAAAACAAAGGAGCATCAAATGCCGAAGAAACGCAAAAGTCCTGATGATGAGGAAGCTATCGAGGACGTTGAAAAAGACTTCCCCCGTGCGGGTTGTAGCAGTGATCAAGGTACGTAGCGCGTTGACTCTTTCAGTGATAAGTAATGATGGGTAATGGCTTTAAAAGGTTTACGTAATGATGGGTAATGGCTTTAAAAGGTTTACGTAATGGTCGTAATTGTTTTAAAGGTGTGTGGCATCTTATTTGACTGGTGCGCCGAGTACTAGGCTACTTCTGTGACACGTTTGTATCAACAGAGTAGATACATACATATATATATATATAGCAGGGAACTTGTTTCCAACAATGCATAGATCGATAACATTGAATTCACATAGCAACGCTAAAGAACAAAACGTTATTTATCTATAGTAGTGCTGCTTATGCCCAAGGTGGGCATCTCTCTCGCTCGCCTCTCTTCTGAAAACTTTTCTGAGATGTGAACTTTTAGAACCCTGTTCCAGGTGTCTTTTTTTTCACACCTGTTGTGACAAGACACCATCTTTGGGAACCTTACTAGAAACCCATTTCCTTTATTTGTATATTAGTTCAACTGGCTGACTGGGTTGGCAAGAATATGCTGCACCCTCCTCCAGTCATCGGCCCTTCTAGGGGCTCTCCAGCTCCCGCGGAGCTGATTACACTCAGCATGCTCGTGTTCATTAGGGCACACCGTAGCAAAACGTTTTGCAATGGAAAAGGAAAACAAAAGGTTTCTTATTTGAAACTGTCATCCCTCCCTCCTTTCAGTCCGTTTTCTTCTGTTTGTTGCCAAATGACTGTGGTCCATGTCATGCGACCGTAGCAGAGCGTTTGGCTATGTGTTCTGAGTCTAGGCCCAAAGAAGAGTTTCCCTCTTTGGCTAAAGATCTGAGAGGATCTTATTGGTATAAGCAATATGGTGAACCTTTCCCCTTAGCCTATCAGAGTGCAAGGAGGAGGGATTGCGAAATTGCTTACACCTGTCGAATCATCTCAGTTCTCCACAAGTGCATAGGGTATAGGGCTTAGTGTGTAGAGCTTAGGGGTCCATTTGGGATTGGGCCTTATGCCGAAACCACAATGGTTGAGAGTAGAGCGTCAGTTCACATACACCGTAGTAGCGTAAGGGAGCCACCGTAGTAGCGTAAGGGAGCCACCGTAGTAGCGTAAGGGAGCCACCGTAGTAGCGTAAGGGAGCCACCGTGGTAGCGTAAGGGAGCCACCGTCGTAGCGTAAGGGAGCCACCGTAGTAGCGTAAGGGAGCCACCGTCGTAGCGTAAGGGAGCCACCGTCGTAGCGTAAGGGAGCCACCGTCGTAGCGTAAGGGAGCCACCGTAGTAGCGTAAGGGAGCCAGTAGCGTAAGGGAGCCACCGTCGTAGCGTAAGGGAGCCACCGTCGTAGCGTAAGGGAGCCACCGTCGTAGCGTAAGGGAGCCACCGTCGTAGCGTAAGGGAGCCACCGTAGTAGCGTAAGGGAGCCAGTAGCGTAAGGGAGCCACCGTCGTAGCGTAAGGGAGCCACCGTAGTAGCGTAAGGGAGCCACCGTAGTAGCGTAAGGGAGCCAGTAGCGTAAGGGAGCCACCGTCGTAGCGTAAGGGAGCCACCGTCGTAGCGTAAGGGAGCCACCGTCGTAGCGTAAGGGAGCCACCGTCGTAGCGTAAGGGAGCCACCATCGTAGCGTAAGGGAGCCACCGTAGTAGCGTAAGGGAGCCACCATCGTAGCGTAAGGGAGCCACCGTAGTAGCGTAAGGGAGCCACCATCGTAGCGTAAGGGAGCCACCGTAGTAGCGTAAGGGAGCCACCGTCGTAGCGTAAGGGAGCCACCGTCGTAGCGTAAGGGAGCCACCATCGTAGCGTAAGGGAGCCACCGTAGTAGCGTAAGGGAGCCACCATCGTAGCGTAACGGAGCCACCGTAGTGGCGTAAGGGAGCCACCATCGTAGCGTAAGGGAGCCACCGTAGTAGCGTAAGGGAGCCACCGTCGTAGCGTAAGGGAGCCACCGTAGTAGCGTAAGGGAGCCACCGTCGTAGCGTAAGGGAGCCACCGTCGTAGCGTAAGGGAGCCACCGTCGTAGCGTAAGGGAGCCACCGTAGTAGCGTAAGGGAGCCACCGTGGTAGCGTAAGGGAGCCACCGTCATAGCGTAAGGGAGCCACCGTCGTAGCGTAAGGGAGCCACCGTAGTAGCGTAAGGGAGCCACCGTAGTAGCGTAAGGGAGCCACCGTCGTAGCGTAAGGGAGCCACCGTAGTAGCGTAAGGGAGCCACCGTAGTAGCGTAAGGGAGCCACCGTAGTAGCGTAAGGGAGCCACCGTAGTAGCGTAAGGGAGCCACCGTCGTAGCGTAAGGGAGCCACCTTAGCGAGCCTCCTGTTTATGGTGGCTAATGAAGGAGAGTTGTAGCTAATACACACTAGCCAGTTTATAAAGAATTCAGCTCGTCTCGTTCTTTCTACATAACAGAATTCTCTCTTGAACTGAGTTTCTCAAGTTTCCTAGCTTTAGTCTGGCTAGGCTATATGCCTGTGCTCGAAATCAACAAAGGTCTGCAAAAAGTTTTTTTTAATTAAATTTTTTTTTTATTGGCACTGGCAGCTAAACTTATCAACACTAAATAAATACCTTTTAACTATACGCAATTCCAAATGTAACAATGTACCAACAGTCTATTTTTCTGGCGATTTATCTGCTCACTTCACCAGTGCTTTGCGTAGACATGAGCGAAAATAGACTAATTTGAAGCGCATGTTGACGCTCGCGTCCCGTCTGTGTTTTCTCATTCACTACTGTGCATTCTGATTCACACATGTAAAAATAACACTTTTAGTTTCCTTTGGGCTAGAGCCCTCCAACCATAACAAACCATCTACTAGCAACTAGCTCCTCCCACCATAACAAACCATCTACTACCAACTAGCTCCTCCCACCATAACAAACCATCTACTACCAACTAGCTCCTCCCACCATAACAAACCATCTACTACCAACTAGCTCCTCCAACCATAACAAACCATCTACTAGCAACTAGCTCCTCCCACCATAACAAACCATCTACTACCAACTAGCTCCTCCCACCATAACAAACCATCTACTACCAACTAGCTCCTCCCACCATAACAAACCATCTACTAGCAACTAGCTCCTCCCACCATAACAAACCATCTACTAGCAACTAGCTCCTCCCACCATAACAAACCATCTACTACCAACTAGCTCCTCCAACCATAACAAACCATCTACTAGCAACTAGCTCCTCCCACCATAACAAACCATCTACTACCAACTAGCTCCTCCCACCATAACAAACCATCTACTACCAACTAGCTCCTCCCACCATAACAAACCATCTACTAGCAACTAGCTCCTCCCACCATAACAAACCATCTACTAGCAACTAGCTCCTCCCACCATAACAAACCATCTACTACCAACTAGCTCCTCCCACCATAACAAACCATCTACTAGCAACTAGCTCCTCCCACCATAACAAACCATCTACACGCAACTAGCTCCTCCCACCATAACAAACCATCAACTACCAACTAGCCCCTCCCACCATAACAAACCATCTACTAGCAACTAGCTCCTCCCACCATAACAAACCATCTACTAGCAACTAGCTCCTCCCACCATAACAAACCATCTACTAGCAACTAGCTCCTCCCACCATAACAAACCATCTACTAGCAACTAGCTCCTCCCACCATAACAAACCATCTACTACCAACTAGCTCCTCCCACCATAACAAACCATCTACTAGCAACTAGCTCCTCCCACCATAACAAACCATCTACTACCAACTAGCTCCTCCCACCATAACAAACCATCTACTAGCAACTAGCTCCTCCCACCATAACAAACCATCTACTACCAACTAGCTCCTCCCACCATAACAAACCATCTACTACCAACTAGCTCCTCCCACCATAACAAACCATCTACTAGCAACTAGCTCCTCCCACCATAACAAACCATCTACTACCAACTAGCTCCTCCCACCATAACAAACCATCTACTACCAACTAGCTCCTCCCACCATAACAAACCATCTACTAGCAACTAGCTCCTCCCACCATAACAAACCATCTACTAGCAACTAGCTCCTCCCACCATAACAAACCATCTACTACCAACTAGCTCCTCCAACCATAACAAACCATCTACTAGCAACTAGCTCCTCCCACCATAACAAACCATCTACTACCAACTAGCTCCTCCCACCATAACAAACCATCTACTACCAACTAGCTCCTCCCACCATAACAAACCATCTACTAGCAACTAGCTCCTCCCACCATAACAAACCATCTACTAGCAACTAGCTCCTCCCACCATAACAAACCATCTACTACCAACTAGCTCCTCCCACCATAACAAACCATCTACTAGCAACTAGCTCCTCCCACCATAACAAACCATCTACTAGCAACTAGCTCCTCCCACCATAACAAACCATCTACTACCAACTAGCCCCTCCCACCATAACAAACCATCTACTAGCAACTAGCTCCTCCCACCATAACAAACCATCTACTACCAACTAGCTCCTCCCACCATAACAAACCATCTACTAGCAACTAGCTCCTCCCACCATAACAAACCATCTACTAGCAACTAGCTCCTCCCACCATAACAAACCATCTACTACCAACTAGCTCCTCCCACCATAACAAACCATCTACTAGCAACTAGCTCCTCCCACCATAACAAACCATCTACTACCAACTAGCTCCTCCCACCATAACAAACCATCTACTAGCAACTAGCTCCTCCCACCATAACAAACCATCTACTACCAACTAGCTCCTCCCACCATAACAAACCATCTACTACCAACTAGCTCCTCCCACCATAACAAACCATCTACTACCAACTAGCCCCTCCCACCATAACAAACCATCTACTAGCAACTAGCTCCTCCCACCATAACAAACCATCTACTAGCAACTAGCTCCTCCCACCATAACAAACCATCTACTACCAACTAGCTCCTCCCACCATAACAAACCATCTACTAGCAACTAGCTCCTCCCACCATAACAAACCATCTACTACCAACTAGCTCCTCCCACCATAACAAACCATCTACTAGCAACTAGCTCCTCCCACCATAACAAACCATCTACTAGCAACTAGCTCCTCCCACCATAACAAACCATCTACTACCAACTAGCTCCTCCCACCATAACAAACCATCTACTAGCAACTAGCTCCTCCCACCATAACAAACCATCTACTAGCAACTAGCTCCTCCCACCATAACAAACCATCTACTACCAACTAGCTCCTCCCACCATAACAAACCATCTACTAGCAACTAGCTCCTCCCACCATAACAAACCATCTACTACCAACTAGCTCCTCCCACCATAACAAACCATCTACTACCAACTAGCCCCTCCCACCATAACAAACCATCTACTAGCAACTAGCTCCTCCCACCATAACAAACCATCTACTACCAACTAGCCCCTCCCACCTCCTCCCACCATAACAAACCATCTACTAGCAACTAGCTCCTCCCACCATAACAAACCATCTACTAGCAACTAGCTCCTCCCACCATAACAAACCATCTACTACCAACTAGCTCCTCCCACCATAACAAACCATCTACTAGCAACTAGCTCCTCCCACCATAACAAACCATCTACTAGCAACTAGCTCCTCCCACCATAACAAACCATCTACTACCAACTAGCTCCTCCCACCATAACAAACCATCTACTAGCAACTAGCTCCTCCCACCTCCTCCCACCATAACAAACCATCTACTACCAACTAGCTCCTCCCACCATAACAAACCATCTACTACCAACTAGCTCCTCCCACCATAACAAATCATCTACTACCAACTAGCTCCTCCCACCATAACAAACCATCTACTAGCAACTAGCTCCTCCCACCATAACAAACCATCTACTAGCAACTAGCTCCTCCCACCATAACAAACCATCTACTAGCAACTAGCTCCTCCCACCATAACAAACCATCTACTAGCAACTAGCTCCTCCCACCATAACAAACCATCTACTAGCAACTAGCTCCTCCCACCATAACAAACCATCTACTACCAACTAGCTCCTCCCACCATAACAAACCATCTACTAGCAACTAGCTCCTCCCACCATAACAAACCATCTACTAGCAACTAGCTCCTCCCACCATAACAAACCATCTACTACCAACTAGCTCCTCCCACCATAACAAACCATCTACTAGCAACTAGCTCCTCCCACCATAACAAACCATCTACTACCAACTAGCTCCTCCCACCATAACAAACCATCTACTACCAACTAGCCCCTCCCACCATAACAAACCATCTACTAGCAACTAGCTCCTCCCACCATAACAAACCATCTACTACCAACTAGCCCCTCCCACCTCCTCCCACCATAACAAACCATCTACTAGCAACTAGCTCCTCCCACCATAACAAACCATCTACTAGCAACTAGCTCCTCCCACCATAACAAACCATCTACTACCAACTAGCTCCTCCCACCATAACAAACCATCTACTAGCAACTAGCTCCTCCCACCATAACAAACCATCTACTAGCAACTAGCTCCTCCCACCATAACAAACCATCTACTACCAACTAGCTCCTCCCACCATAACAAACCATCTACTAGCAACTAGCTCCTCCCACCTCCTCCCACCATAACAAACCATCTACTAGCAACTAGCTCCTCCCACCATAACAAACCATCTACTACCAACTAGCTCCTCCCACCATAACAAATCATCTACTACCAACTAGCTCCTCCCACCATAACAAACCATCTACTAGCAACTAGCTCCTCCCACCATAACAAACCATCTACTAGCAACTAGCTCCTCCCACCATAACAAACCATCTACTAGCAACTAGCTCCTCCCACCATAACAAACCATCTACTAGCAACTAGCTCCTCCCACCATAACAAACCATCTACTAGCAACTAGCTCCTCCCACCATAACAAACCATCTACTAGCAACTAGCTCCTCCCACCATAACAAACCATCTACTACCAACTAGCTCCTCCCACCATAACAAACCATCTACTAGCAACTAGCTCCTCCCACCTCCTCCCACCATAACAAACCATCTACTAGCAACTAGCTCCTCCCACCATAACAAACCATCTACTACCAACTAGCTCCTCCCACCATAACAAACCATCTACTACCAACTAGCTCCTCCCACCATAACAAACCATCTACTAGCAACTAGCTCCTCCCACCATAACAAACCATCTACTAGCAACTAGCTCCTCCCACCACAACAAACCATACATCAAACGATATTGACAGTTAGTAAATGTAAAGACCCTGGTGACATGGATATACCCTCAGCTCATTTAAGGGCATGGCTTCAGAGCACCAATCTGCCATAGGGTTTCACTCATATTGAAATGTTTTTAACATGGACACGCTGGTCTAATAATCTGTTTTAATGTCTGTCGAACCCTGTGTCAGAAGGGTAAGTGGATGGGGCCAACGCCTGCTCTGTAGGAATGCCAAAAACAAATACTTTTTAAAGCAGCTTATAAAATGGGTCACACAGCATCCCTCCAAACACAACATCTACTCTTAAAGCAGGATATGGGGACATTGGGAGGTAAAGTGTGTATGTGTGTACTACAGTATGATAGTTGAAATAACATGGCATGTATCCTAAACACATACAGTACATTCGGAATGTATTCAGACCCCTTCACTTTTTCCACATTTTGTTACATTACGGCCTTATTCTAAAATGGATGAAATAACTCCCCCCCCCCACATCGATCTACACACAATACCCCATAACGACATCACAATACCCCATAATGACATCACAATACCCCATAACGACATCACAATACCCCATAATGACATCACAATACCCCATAATGACATCACAATACCTCATAATGACATCACAATACCTCATAATGACAAAGCAAAAACGAGTTTAGAATTCTTTGCTAATTTATTAAAAATAAAAAAATGAAATATCACATTTACATAAGTATTCTGAGTATTAAGAGTTCAAGTCCGGGCTCTGGCTGGGCCACTCAAGGACATTCAGAGACTTGTCCCGAACTCTGGATACTTTCTGAATGCACTGTATGTGATCTAATACCAATACACTATGAACAGTTCATATGACAACAACACCCAGAAAAAAAGACATTGCAAATGGCCTTGCACCTGTTGCTTCGGGTGGTGGTTACCATCATCACCACTCAGTATTATCTGGCCTGTTGCTTCAGGTGGTGGTTACCATCATCACCACTCAGTATTCTCTGGCCTGTTGCTTCGGGTGGTGGTTACCATCATCGCCACTCAGTATTCTCTGGCCTGTTGCTTCGGGTGGTGGTTACCATCATCACCACTCAGTATTCTCTGGCCTGTTGCTTCAGGTGGTGGTTACCATCATCGCCACTCAGTATTCTCTGGCTGGTATTTTTCTACCTTAACTCTTTTTTGTCCTCTCTCCAAAATCTCAGAGAGAATGTAAAGTAATGATCAACATGTAAAGTCATGATCAACATGCTGCTTAATGTAAAGTCATGATCAACATGTAAAGTCATGATCAACATGCTGCTTAATGTAAAGTCATGATCAACATGTAAAGTCATGATCAACATGCTGCTTAATGTAAAGTCATGATCAACATGTAAAGTCATGATCAACATGCTGCTTAATGTAAAGTCATGATCAACATGCTGCTTAATGTAAAGTCATGATCAACATGTAAAGTCATGATCAACATGTAAAGTCATGATCAACATGCTGCTTAATGTAAAGTCATGATCAACATGCTGCTTAATGTAAAGTCGTGATCAACATGCCTAATGGATTTTCTGTATGTTTTAACATTTCTAACACACACACACACACACACACACACACACACACACACACACACACACACACACACACACACACACACACACACACACACACACACACAAGATTAGCGCGTTTGGCCAGTAACCGAAAGGTAGCTGGTTTGAATACCGAGTCAACAAGGTGAAATATCTGCCGACGTGCGACTTGAGCAAGACACTTAATCCTAACCCTCTACTACTATGGCTGACCGTGTAAAACAACACATTTCACTATCACCTATCTGGTGTATATGACAAAAAACACATCTCTCTCTCTCTCTCTCTCTCTCTCTCTCTCTCTCTCTCTCTCTCTCTCACACACACACACACACACACACACTGTGCAGCACGTCTGAACGTCCATGTCATCCCTGAAACATGATCTTGTCTTGTACAACAGCACCACCTAGTGGTATAGTTCTGAATAGCCATGTCAGATTTGTGAGAGTACAGCCTACGTTTACATCTCTTTCTGAATTTGTCTCTCGCTCAATTCCTTACGTCCTCTCTCCTTGCTTCCTTTTCAAAGCGTATTGAACTTAAAAGATCCAACGCCTCTTACCACTGAACTTTTATCTCCAATGCATTTTGAGAAGGAGATGAGGACTGAGGAAAGAGGAATTGAGAAGGAGCTGAGGACTGAGGAAAGAGGAATTGAGAAGGAGGTGAGGACTGAGGAAAGAGGAATTGAGAAGGAGCACCTACAATTCTCTTGAGAACCCTAATGGGGCCACAGAGTCAGGAAAGATAGCCAGTTGGGACTAATGGTGGTCAGCGGATCCACTGATGTCACAATGTCATCATAACATAAATGGGTTTGGTAACAGGAAGTAGAACTGTGTAGAGTTGATGGGTTTGGTAACAGGAAGCAGAACTCTGTGGAGTCGATGGGTTTGGTAACAGGAAGAAGAACTATGTAGAGTCTATGGGTTTGGTAACAGGAAGAAGAACTCTGTAAAGTTGATGGGTTTGGTAACAGGAAGTAGAACTGTGTAGAGTTGATGGGTTTGGTAACAGGAAGTAGAACTGTGTGGAGTCGATGGGTTTGGTAACAGGAAGTAGAACTCTGTAAAGTTGATGGGTTTGGTAACAGGAAGTAGAACTGTGTAGAGTTGATGGGTTTGGTAACAGGAAGTAGAACTGTGTGGAGTCGATGGGTTTGGTAACAGGAAGTAGAACTCTGTAAAGTTGATGGGTTTGGTAACAGGAAGTAGAACTGTGTGGAGTCGATGGGTTTGGTAACAGGAAGTAGAACTCTGTAAAGTTGATGGGTTTGGTAACAGGAGGGCATGTTGTCCGGTCCTCTGGCAGTCTCTATGGGGGTACCACAGGGTTCAATTCTCGGGCCGACTCTTTTCTCTGTATACATCAATGATGTTGCTCTTGCTGCGGGCGATTCCCTGATCCACCTCTATGCAGACGACACCATTCTGTATACTTCCGGCCCTTCCTTGAACACTGTGCTATCTAACCTCCAAATGAGCTTCAATGCCATACAACACTCCTTCCGTGGCCTCCAACTGCTCTTAAACGCTAGTAAAACCTAAAGGCATGCTTTTCAACCGTTCGCTGCCTGCACCCGCATGCCCGACTAGCATCACCACCCTGGACGGTTCCGACCTAGAATATGTGGACATCTATAAGTACCTAGGTGTCTGGCTAGACTGCAAACTCTCCTTCCAGACTCATATCAAACATCTCCAATCCAAAATCAAATCTAGAGTCGGCTTTCTATTCCGCAACAAAGCCTCCTTCACTCACGCCGCCAAACTTACCCTAGTAAAACTGACTATCCTACCGATCCTCGACTTCGGCGATGTCATCTACAAAATAGCTTCCAATACTCTACTCGGCAAACTGGATGCAGTTTATCACAGTGCCATCCGTTTTGTTACCAAAGGACCTTATACGACCCACCACTGTGACCTGTATGCCCTAGTCGGCTGGCCCTCGCTACATGTTCGTCGTCAGTCCCACTGGCTCCAGGTCATCTACAAGGCTATGCTAGGTAAAGTGCCGCCTTATCTCAGTTCACTGGTCACGATGGCTACACCCACCCGTAGCACGCGCTCCAGCAGGTGTATCTCACTGATCATCCCTAAAGCCAAAACCTCATTTGGACGCCTTTCCTTCCAGTTCTCTGCTGCCTGCGACTGGAACGAATTGCAAACATCTCTGAAGTTGGAGACTTTTATCTCCCTCAACAACTTTAAAAATCTGCTATCCGAGCAGCTAACCGATCGCTGCAGCTGTACATAGTCCATCTGTAAACTACCCACCCAATTTACCCACCTCACCCCCCATACTGCTTTTATTTATTTACTTTTCTGCTCTTTTGCACACCAGTATCTCTTCTTGCACATGATCATCTGATGATTTATCACTCCAGTGTTAATCTTCTAAATTGTAATTACTCGATTTATTGCCTACCTCATGCCTTTTGCACACATTGTATATAGATTCTCTTTTTTTTTCTTTTTTTTTCTACCATGTTATTGACTTGTTTATTGTTTACTCCATGTGTAACTCTGTGTTGTTGTCTGTTCACACTGCTATGCTTTATCTTGGCCAGGTCGCAGTTGCAAATGAGAACTTGTTCTCAACTAGCCTACCTGGTTAAATAAAGGTGAAATAAAAAATAAAAATAAAATAAAAATAAAAACAGGAAGTAGAACTGTGTGGAGTTGATGGGTTTGGTAACAGGAAGTAGAACTGTGTGGAGTCGATGGGTTTGGTAACAGGAAGAAGAACTCTGTAAAGTTGATGGGTTTGGTAACAGGAAGTAGAACTGTGTGGAGTTGATGGGTTTGGTAACAGGAAGTAGAACTGTGTGGAGTCGATGGGTTTGGTAACAGGAAGAAGAACTCTGTAAAGTTGATGGGTTTGGTAACAGGAAGTAGAACTGTGTGGAGTTGATGGGTTTGGTAACAGGAAGTAGAACTGTGTGGAGTTGATGGGTTTGGTAACAGGAAGTAGAACTGTGTGGAGTTGGTAATAGCAAGTAGAACTGTGTGGAGTTGATGGGTTTGGTAACAGGAAGTAGAACTGTGTGGAGTTGGTAACAGCAAGTAGAACTGTGTGGAGTTGGTAACAGCAAGTAGAACTGTGTGGAGTTGATGGGTTGATGCGAAACAAGTAGGCTTGAATGTAAAGCATGTTTTAATAGGGTGTATATCAACATATTTAGATATAATTTGTCACGTTTTAATAGGGTATATATCAACCCTCCTGGCCCTCTAGAGTGATTCTCTCCTGGCCCTCTAGAGTGATTCTCTCCTGGCCCTCTAGAGTGTGACCCTCCTGGCCCTCTAGAGTTATTCTCTCCTGGCCCTCTAGAGTTATTCCCTCCTGGCCCTCTAGAGTGTGACCCTCCCGGCCCTCTAGAGTTATTCCCTCCTGGCCCTCTAGAGTGTGACCCTCCTGGCCCTCTAGAGTGTGACCCTCCTGGCCCTCTAGAGTTATTCCCTCCTGTCCCTCTACAGTTATTCCCTCCTGGCCCTCTAGAGTTATTCCCTCCTGGGCTTCTAGAGTTATTCTCTCCTGGCCCTCTAGAGTTATTCCCTCCTGACCCTCTAGAGTGATTCTCTCCTGGCCCTCTAGAGTGATTCTCTCCTGGCCCTCTAGAGTTATTCCCTCCTGGCCCTCTAGAGTGATTCTCTCCTGGCCCTCTAGAGTTATTCCCTCCTGGCCCTCTAGAGTGTGACCCTCCTGGCCCTCTAGAGTGATTCTCTCCTGGCCCTCTAGAGTGATTCTCTCCTGGCCCTCTAGAGTTATTCCCTCCTGGCCCTCTAGAGTGTGACCCTCCTGGCCCTCTAGAGTGATTCTCTCCTGGCCCTCTAGAGTGATTCTCTCCTGGCCCTCTAGAGTGATTCTCTCCTGGCCCTCTAGAGTGATTCTCTCCTGGCCCTCTAGAGTGATTCCCTCCTGGCCCTCTAGAGTTATTCCCTCCTGGCCCTCTAGAGTTATTCCCTCCTGGCCCTCTAGAGTGATTCTCTCCTGGCCCTCTAGAGTGATTCCCTCCTGGCCCTCTAGAGTTATTCCCTCCTGGCCCTCTAGAGTTATTCCCTCCTGGCCCTCTAGAGTGTGACCCTCCTGGCCCTCTAGAGTGATTCTCTCCTGGCCCTCGAGTTATTCCCTCCTGGCCCTCTAGAGTGATTCTCTCCTGGCCCTCTAGAGTTATTCTCTCCTGGCCCTCGAGTTATTCCCTCCTGGCCCTCTAGAGTGATTCTCTCCTGGCCCTCTAGAGTTATTCCCTCCTGGCCCTCTAGAGTTATTCCCTCCTGGCCCTCTAGAGTTATTCCCTCCTGGCCCTCTAGAGTGTGACCCTCCTGGCCCTCTAGAGTGTGACCCTCCTGGCCCTCTAGAGTTATACCCTCCTGGCCCTCTAGAGTTATTCCCTCCTGGCCCTCTAGAGTTATTCCCTCCTGGCCCTCTAGAGTTATTCCCTCCTGGCCCTCTAGAGTTATTCTCTCCTGGCCCTCTAGAGTGATTCTCTCCTGGCCCTCTAGAGTTATTCCCTCCTGGCCCTCTAGAGTGATTCTCTCCTGGCCCTCTAGAGTTATTCCCTCCTGGCGCTCTAGAGTGATTCTCTCCTGGCCCTCTAGAGTTATTCCCTCCTGGCCCTCTAGAGTGTGACCCTCCTGGCCCTCTAGAGTGATTCTCTCCTGGCCCTCTAGAGTTATTCTCTCCTGGCCCTCTAGAGTGATTCCCTCCTGGCCCTCTAGAGGTATTCCCTCCTGGCCCTCTACAGTTATTCCCTCCTGGCCCTCTAGAGTTATTCCCTCCTGGGCTTCTAGAGTTATTCTCTCCTGGCCCTCTAGAGTTATTCCCTCCTGACCCTCTAGAGTGATTCTCTCCTGGCCCTCTAGAGTGATTCTCTCCTGGCCCTCTAGAGTTATTCCCTCCTGGCCCTCTAGAGTGATTCTCTCCTGGCCCTCTAGAGTTATTCCCTCCTGGCCCTCTAGAGTGTGACCCTCCTGGCCCTCTAGAGTGATTCTCTCCTGGCCCTCTAGAGTGATTCTCTCCTGGCCCTCTAGAGTTATTCCCTCCTGGCCCTCTAGAGTGTGACCCTCCTGGCCCTCTAGAGTGATTCTCTCCTGGCCCTCTAGAGTGATTCTCTCCTGGCCCTCTAGAGTGATTCTCTCCTGGCCCTCTAGAGTGATTCTCTCCTGGCCCTCTAGAGTGATTCCCTCCTGGCCCTCTAGAGTTATTCCCTCCTGGCCCTCTAGAGTTATTCCCTCCTGGCCCTCTAGAGTGATTCTCTCCTGGCCCTCTAGAGTGATTCCCTCCTGGCCCTCTAGAGTTATTCCCTCCTGGCCCTCTAGAGTTATTCCCTCCTGGCCCTCTAGAGTGTGACCCTCCTGGCCCTCTAGAGTGATTCTCTCCTGGCCCTCGAGTTATTCCCTCCTGGCCCTCTAGAGTGATTCTCTCCTGGCCCTCTAGAGTTATTCTCTCCTGGCCCTCGAGTTATTCCCTCCTGGCCCTCTAGAGTGATTCTCTCCTGGCCCTCTAGAGTTATTCCCTCCTGGCCCTCTAGAGTTATTCCCTCCTGGCCCTCTAGAGTTATTCCCTCCTGGCCCTCTAGAGTGTGACCCTCCTGGCCCTCTAGAGTGTGACCCTCCTGGCCCTCTAGAGTTATACCCTCCTGGCCCTCTAGAGTTATTCCCTCCTGGCCCTCTAGAGTTATTCCCTCCTGGCCCTCTAGAGTTATTCCCTCCTGGCCCTCTAGAGTTATTCTCTCCTGGCCCTCTAGAGTGATTCTCTCCTGGCCCTCTAGAGTTATT
This sequence comes from Salvelinus fontinalis, assembly GCF_029448725.1. Taxonomy (NCBI): domain Eukaryota; kingdom Metazoa; phylum Chordata; class Actinopteri; order Salmoniformes; family Salmonidae; genus Salvelinus; species Salvelinus fontinalis. The sequence continues at coordinate 106,137 of NC_074694.1, forward strand.
CCCTCCTGGCCCTCTAGAGTGATTCTCTCCTGGCCCTCTAGAGTTATTCCCTCCTGGCGCTCTAGAGTGATTCTCTCCTGGCCCTCTAGAGTTATTCCCTCCTGGCCCTCTAGAGTGTGACCCTCCTGGCCCTCTAGAGTGATTCTCTCCTGGCCCTCTAGAGTTATTCTCTCCTGGCCCTCTAGAGTGATTCCCTCCTGGCCCTCTAGAGGTATTCCATCCTGGCCCTCTAGAATTATTTACTCCTAGCCCTCTAGAGTTATTCCCTCCTGGCCCTCTAGAGTTATTCCCTCCTGGCCCTCTAGAGTTATTCCCTCCTGGCCCTCTAGAGTGTGACCCTCCTGGCCCTCTAGAGTTATTCCCTCCTGGCCCTCTAGAGTGTGACCCTCCTGGCCCTCTAGAGTTATTCCCTCCTGGCCCTCTAGAGTGTGACCCTCCTGGCCCTCTAGAGTGATTCCCTCCTGGCCCTCTAGAGTTATTCCCTCCTGGCCCTCTAGAGTGTGACCCTCCTGGCCCTCTAGAGTGATTCTCTCCTGGCCCTCTACAGTTATTCCCTCCTGGCCCTCTAGAGTGATTCTCTCCTGGCCCTCTAGAGTTATTCCCTCCTGGCCCTCTAGAGTTATACCCTCCTGGCCCTCTAGAGTTATTCCCTCCTGGCCCTCTAGAGTTATTCCCTCCTGGCCCTCTACAGTGTGACCTGTAGAATGGTTAGAAAACACATGTATTTCAGACCCGGTTGCTTCCATTCCTCTGGTGCTTAATCATTTTAACTCAATTTGGGAACATCTCAGGACACAAACTATATTACAGCAAAAGTGAACTGTACCCAATTACAAAGACTGCTCTGTCTAATACCCCCCCCCCCAAAATGGTTACAGATTGTTTTATATACATAGGAGTTACTGTTCAACGCTCCCCGTCAGACTTGCTGAAGGACAAATCTCATGCCGTAATTGGAAATGACTAAGAAAGACCTGTTACATTCGTCAACTCTACCGATATCACTTAAGGGTCGAATAAATCCTATCAAAATGAACGTCCTACCCGAAGTTCCTATTTTGTTGTCCCGATGTATCCCCATCGCAGTTATGCTGCTGGACACAATGATCTCAGACATGGAATGAATAAAAAGCCACGACTGTAAGCAGTGCGTAACTGGCTGCAGGGAAGTCAGGCGCAGGAGAATTCGGTAGCAAACGGAGCCCTTTTAGTACGAAGTCGTGACAACGACTCCGTAAAGTCATACTGCAAAAACCAAAATAACTAGAGGGGTTTGGGGGGTCACCTTTGGGAGTCACCCTCATTTTCAGAAATATTATTGAGCTGGAAAACATTCGGGAATATCATGTTCTTGGATTTAACCTCATGACTCTGTGGGCCAATCATAGAATCCATATCCTGTATGACCTCATCGTTAAGAGCTTTTGTCTGCTCTCTTCTTCCAGCTCCATTCAGTAAGAATTACCTGGTCAGACACGGCTGAACCTGGTCAGACAAGGCTGTACCTGGTCAGACAAGGCTGAACCTGGTCAGACAAGGCTGAGCCTGGTCAGACAAGGCATGTACCTGGTCAGACAAGGCATGTACCTGGTCAGACAAGGCTGAACCTGGTCAGACAAGGCTGAACCTGGTCAGACAAGGCTGTACCTGTTCAGACAAGGCTGTACCTGTTCAGACAAGGCTGTACCTGGTCAGACAAGGCTGAACCTGGTCAGACATGGCTGTACCTGGTCAGACAAGGCTGAACCTGGTCAGACAAGGCTGAGCCTGGTCAGACAAGGCATGTACCTGGTCAGACAAGGCATGTACCTGGTCAGACGAGGCTGAACCTGGTCAGACAAGGCTGTACCTGTTCAGACAAGGCTGTACCTGTTCAGACAAGGCTGTACCTGGTCAGACAAGGCTGTATCTGGTCAGACAAGGCTGTATCTGGTCAGACAAGGCTGTACCTGGCCAGACAAGGCTATACCTGGCCAGACAAGGCTGTAACTGGCCAGACAAGGCTGTACCTGTTCAGACAAGGCTGTACCTGGTCAGACAAGGCTGTATCTGGTCAGACAAGGCTGTACCTGGCCAGACAAGGCTGTAACTGGCCAAACAAGGCTGTACCTGGTCAGACAAGGCTGTACCTGGTCAGACAAGGCTGTACCTGGTCAGACAAGGCTGAACCTGGCCAGACAAGGCTGTACCTTGTCAGACAAGGCTGTACCTGTCCAGACAAGGCTGTACCTGGTCAGACAAGGCTGTACCTGGCCAGACAAGGCTGAGCCTGGTCAGACAAGGCATGTACCTGGTCAGACAAGGCATGTACCTGGTCAGACAAGGGTGAACCTGGTCAGACAAGGGTGAACCTGGTCAGACAAGGCTGAACCTGGTCAGACAAGGCTGTACCTGGTCAGACAAGGCTGTATCTGGTCAGACAAGGCTGTACCTGGTCAGACAAGGCTGTATCTGGTCAGACAAGGCTGTATCTGGTCAGACAAGGCTGTATGTAGTCAGACAAGGCTGTACCTGGCCAGACAAGGCTGTACCTGGCCAGACAAGGCTGTACCTGGTCAGACAAGGCTGAACCTGGCCAGACAAGGCTGTACCTGGCCAGACAAGGCTGTATCTGGTCAGACAAGGCTGTACCTGGCCAGACAAGGCTGAACCTGGCCAGACAAGGCTGTACCTGGTCAGACAAGGCTGTACCTGGCCAGAAAAGGCTGTACCTGGTCAGACAAGGCTGAACCTGGCCAGACAAGGCTGTACCTGGTCAGACAAGGCTGTACCTGGTCAGACAAGGCTGAACCTGGTCAGACAAGGCTGAACCTGGTCAGACAAGGCTGAACCTGGTCAGACAAGGCTGAACCCAGATAGATACTAGATAGATTCTTCCCTACTCCCCTTTAGTTTGTATCCATCTATTTCCACATATGTTCTGGTTGTGTCCCAAACTAAAAGGCTATTGGGATGTTATTTTTAATGCAATATCCAGTAAAACACAAGTACCTATATCCTAAACTCCTGACCCTCTGATAGGTATAACTCCTGACCCTCTGATAGGTATAACTCCTGACCCTCTGATAGATATAACTCCTGACCCACTGATAGATATAACTCCTGACCCTCTGATAGATATAACTCCTGACCCTCTGATAGATATAACTCCTGACCCTCTGATAGGTATAACTCCTGACCCTCTGATAGGTATAACTCCTGACCCTCTGATAGATATAACTCCTGACCCTCTGATAGGTATAACTCCTGACCCTCTGATAGGTATAACTCCTCTGATAGATATAACTCCTGACCCTCTGATAGATATAACTCCTGACCCACTGATAGATATAACTCCTGACCCTCTGATAGATATAACTCCTGACCCTCTGATAGGTATAACTCCTGACCCTCTGATAGGTATAACTCCTGACCCTCTGATAGATATAACTCCTGACCCTCTGATAGATATAACTCCTGACCCTCTGATAGATATAACTCCTCTGATAGATATAACTCCTGACCCTCTGATAGATATAACTCCTGACCCTCTGATAGATATAACTCCTGACCCTCTGATAGATATAACTCCTCTGATAGATATAACTCCTGACCCTCTGATAGATATAACTCCTGACCCTCTGATAGATATAACTCCTCTGATAGATATAACTCCTGACCCTCTGATAGATATAACTCCTCTGATAGATATAACTCCTGACCCTCTGATAGATATAACTCCTGACCCTCTGATAGATATAACTCCTGACCCACTGATAGATATAACTCCTGACCCTCTGATAGATATAACTCCTGACCCACTGATAGATATAACTCCTGACCCTCTGATAGATATAACTCCTGACCCTCTGATAGATATAACTCCTCTGATAGATATAACTCCTGACCCTCTGATAGATATAACTCCTCTGATAGATATAACTCCTGACCCTCTGATAGATATAACTCCTGACCCTCTGATAGATATAACTCCTCTGATAGATATAACTCCTGACCCTCTGATAGATATAACTCCCGACCAACTGATAGATATAACTCCTGACCCTCTGATAGATATAACTCCTCTGATAGATATAACTCCTGACCCTCTGATAGATATAACTCCTGACCCTCTGATAGATATAACTCCTCTGATAGATATAACTCCTGACCCTCTGATAGATATAACTCCTGACCCTCTGATAGATATAACTCCTGACCCTCTGATAGATATAACTCCTGACCCTCTGATAGAAATAACTCCTGACCCTCTGATAGATATAACTCCTCTGATAGATATAACTCCTGACCCTCTGATAGATATAACTCCTGACCCACTGATAGATATAACTCCTGACCCTCTGATAGATATAACTCCTGACCCTCTGATAGGTATAACTCCTGACCCTCTGATAGGTATAACTCCTGACCCTCTGATAGATATAACTCCTGACCCTCTGATAGATATAACTCCTGACCCTCTGATAGATATAACTCCTCTGATAGATATAACTCCTGACCCTCTGATAGATATAACTCCTGACCCTCTGATAGATATAACTCCTGACCCTCTGATAGATATAACTCCTCTGATAGGTATAACTCCTGACCCTCTGATAGATATAACTCCTGACCCTCTGATAGATATAACTCCTGACCCTCTGATAGATATAACTCCTGACCCTCTGATAGATATAACTCCTCTGATAGGTATAACTCCTGACCCTCTGATAGATATAACTCCTGACCCTCTGATAGATATAACTCCTGACCCACTGATAGATATAACTCCTGACCCTCTGATAGATATAACTCCTGACCCACTGATAGATATAACTCCTGACCCTCTGATAGATATAACTCCTCTGATAGATATAACTCCTCTGATAGATATAACTCCTGACCCTCTGATAGGTATAACTCCTGACCCTCTGATAGATATAACTCCTGACCCTCTGATAGGTATAACTCCTCTGATAGATATAACTCCTCTGATAGATATAACTCCTGACCCTCTGATAGATATAACTCCTCTGATAGATATAACTCCTGACCCTCTGATAGGTATAACTCCTGACCCTCTGATAGATATAACTCCTCTGATAGATATAACTCCTCTGATAGATATAACTCCTGACCCTCTGATAGATATAACTCCTGACCCTCTGATAGATATAACTCCTGACCCTCTGATAGATATAACTCCTGACCCTCTGATAGGTATAACTCCTGACCCTCTGATAGGTATAACTCCTGACCCTCTGATAGATATAACTCCTGACCCTCTGATAGATATAACTCCTGACCCTCTGATAGATATAACTCCTGACCCTCTGATAGATATAACTCCTCTGATAGGTATAACTCCTGACCCTCTGATAGATATAACTCATCTGATAGATATAACTCCTCTGATAGATATAACTCCTGACCCTCTGATAGATATAACTCCTGACCCTCTGATAGATATAACTCATCTGATAGATATAACTCCTCTGATAGATATAACTCCTCTGATAGATATAACTCCTGACCCTCTGATAGATATAACTCATCTGATAGATATAACTCCTCTGATAGATATAACTCCTCTGATAGGTATAACTCCTGACCCTCTGATAGATATAACTCCTCTGATAGATATAACTCCTGACCCTCTGATAGATATAACTCATCTGATAGATATAACTCCTCTGATAGGTATAACTCCTGACCCTCTGATAGATATAACTCCTGACCCTCTGATAGATATAACTCATCTGATAGATATAACTCCTGACCCTCTGATAGATATAACTCCTCTGATAGATATAACTCCTGACCCTCTGATAGATATAACTCATCTGATAGATATAACTCCTCTGATAGATATAACTAAAGGAGGCCACAGACGCTCAAATCTAAAATAATTTACTAATTTGATATGATTAATAATTTTTGCTCACAATATCATTGTATTTCCCTTCATTTAAATTAAATTAAATATTAATATTAAATTGTGTGTGTGATTGTGGGTGGAGAGGACTAGCTTGCTGTATTAGTTATACGTGAGTTAATGTGTTAACTGTCGTGCAGAAAACATTAAAACACAATTAACACTGTGCTCAGCGACCAGTTAACACCTAGGACTGAACGCCCTGCCCTGTGGTAACACCGGGGACTGAACGCCCTGTGGTAACAGCTAGGACTGAACGCCCTGCCCTGTAGTAACACCTAGGACTGAACACCCTGTGGTAACACCTAGGACTGAACGCCCTGCCCTGTGGTAACACCTAGGACTGAACGCCCTGCCCTGTGGTAACACCAGGGACTGAACGCCCTGCCCTGTGGTAACACCGGGGACTGAACGCCCTGCCCTGTGGTAACACCGGGGACTGAACGCCCTGCCCTGTGGTAACACCGGGGACTGAACGCCCTGTGGTAACACCTAGGACTGAACGCCCTGCCCTGTGGTAACACCTAGGACTGAACGCCCTGCCCTGTGGTAACACCTAGGACTGAACGCCCTGCCCTGTGGTAACACCTAGGACTGAACACCCTGCCCTGTGGTAACACCGGGGACTGAACGCCCTGCCCTGTGGTAACACCTAGGACTGAACGCCCTGCCCTGTGGTAACAGCTAGGACTGAACGCACCGCCCTGTGGTAACACCTAGGACTGAACGCCCTGCCCTGTGGGAACACCTAGGACTGAACGCCCTGTGGTAACAGCTAGGACTGAACGCCCTGCCCTGTGGGAACACCTAGGACTGAACGCCCCGCCCTGTGTTGCCTTACACCCTCTCTGGGTTATCGACCCCTGCCTGCCTTGACCTGTCGTTTGCCTGCCCCTTGTTTAAAGAATACACTGATCATGTGTTTTGAAAGACTTTAAATAGTGTTTGAATCCAGGTCTGCTACTCGCCTTGGAGTTGGCCTGCAGGGCCTCTAAATTACTTAGATAGGTCCACGGCAGGGCAATCAGTACATTAGTTACGGCTGGGTGGTGTTATACAGGGCAGCCACTGTATTTCCTGACTGTCAGACAGAGACAGTAGAGAACACCTTGTACATAGAGGTGCTGTAGAGGGACTGACGCCCATTTTATGGCTTATACATGTGTATAAATATGAACGTAAACTTTTAGAAATAACATTTTTTAAACATGAACTTATACATAAACAGCAGCTCTTTGCTGTATTTGTTGAGTCTCTTGTCGTGGTTGTAAAAGTTTTTATAGCTCACGGTATCAACTTTGCTGTGTGTTCCAGGGTTCTTTTTACAGTCTATTGCTCCAGGAAACCAGTGCAGACACGTTGATCTGAGCTATCTGATTGGCCAGCGGTCGGCCTATAGATACACTTGATTTGGCCTGCTGGGTAGGCAGAGTTCTTACCTTCAGACACATGAAATGGTTCAACATGGGAACACTTTGCCTTCCTGGCGTCAGAGCTGCTGAATCAAGCGCACCTGCAACCAACAGCACAAAACAAATTAAAACAAATCGGAACGCAAGGGTTTATCGTTGGGTTTTTGTACATATATGTTTGGTGGTCGACTAGGAGATTGGTTGGTGGCCATTGCTGTTTACGTTGGAAGTATTTAAATTAGGCCAACTTGATCAAATTTCTTTAGAGGGGTTGGCAGAATGTTTTGTTCTGCAGTGACATTTACCATATCTCAACACGTCTGAAAGACAAAATCAATTGCACAAGGTTGCTGACCTGTAAACAGATCATATGAATTCAATAATGTTTTGCATTTACTTTTTTACCAAACCTAAATAGACTATGCTGCGCTGCCCGCTAATTCTGAAACATGGTCTACTCTGATTTTTACCACAGTAAACCTACTTGCAGTGGTCGACTACACACTTCAGTGTAAAAGATCGACCGTCTGTTCACCTGTTAAATTTGACCGGATGTTATAAACCTCGCTCCCATTTCGGATGCAAAAAAACTTGAAATTCTAATATCTGGCTACTTGGGGAATAGGAACTCATCGTGGGCAGAAAAGGAATTTATTCTGTAACGGTTATGATGTATGGATTATGTTTTCTAAGAGAAATGTGACATTTACGTTATTCAAACGTCCATAGAAACTGGGTGAACCATCTGTGTTACTGTTAAACTGTGTTTCAGATCGGATCACATAGGAGGTAAATACTTAACAGCTTATCTATTGTGAAGTGGGTCCGATTAAATGTGCGATGGAAATGAATGGTACCCGGGAAGGTGAAAACAATGACGTGTCAACGAACAACTACACGCAGCATCAAGAAAACTGATCAATGAACCAAAATGGCGGTTCGACTTGGACTATTGACATTAGCTGCCGAATGTGTTACTGAGTTCCTTTTCTGTTTCCTTCTTCAAGGTGATAACGTTATCTAGTCAGATTATTCATTGACACATACTTTCTTGGATTGTTTTAGAGAGTTTCATCTGAGTGTTTGGTGTACTCTCATCTGTCTGGGTTTGTGAAGGACCCGAATACAGGTGAGGTGACCGCAAAACTTCGCCCATAGAGTTTGCCAGAGGGCACACCTGGCATGAATGCCCTCTCTCTCCACCTCCATGCCTCCTCCATGCCTCCTCCATGCCTCAGACTGGGGCAATTCTGAACAGTATGACAACACAATGTTTGAAATTCCCATTTTACCTTTTTAATCTAAACATTTGTCTTCTGCCAAATTCCTCAAACGGTATGTGGCTGTGTGGTTGAGTGGGTACAATTTCAAAGAAATTTGCCATTTTACTGGCCCAGCAGTTGGCGGGTTTATTTCCCATTTCTTCCTGTCCAACTTGAACTCCTCCTGTTTCTAATCTGTCTAAATAAAGCATAGAAAAAAAATGAAGGTGGAATTTCACAAAAACATATTTTCGGTGACCGCCACTCCAGCGGACAGGGGTCATGACCGCAGTCAAATTCCAAATGACTCTTTATTCACAGTACTTTCTCAAATCATAGTCCTCATGTATACCTCCTGTATCCTAGCCCATAGGCCTGTATGTTTTGATAACGTTTGTATCACAACTAAAGTGGCCAAATAACTACAAACTTCACCTATAGACCTTGGACCCCTGGAACACGGTGGCCTACAGAGTCTAGTGAAACATGACCCCTGGAACACGGTAACCTACAGAGTCTAGTGGAACATGACCCCTGGAACACGGTTAGAGAGCCCATAACCTACAGAGTCTAGTGAAACATGACCCCTGGAACACGGTTAGAGAGCCCATAACCTACAGAGTCTAGTGAAACATGACCCCTGGAACACGGTTAGAGAGCCCATAACCTACAGAGTCATGACCCCTGGAACACGGTTAGAGAGCCCATAACCTACAGAGTCTAGTGAAACATGACCCCTGGAACACGGTTAGAGAGCCCATAACCTACAGAGTCTAGTGAAACATGACCCCTGGAACACGGTTAGAGAGCCCATAACCTACAGAGTCTAGTGAAACATGACCCCTGGAACACGGTTAGAGAGCCCATAACCTACAGAGTCATGACCCCTGGAACACGGTTAGAGAGCCCATAACCTACAGAGTCTAGTGAAACATGACCCCTGGAACACGGTTAGAGAGCCCATAACCTACAGAGTCTAGTGAAACATGACCCCTGGAACACGGTTAGAGAGCCCATAACCTACAGAGTCTAGAGAAACATGACCCCTAGGAACACGGTTAGAGAGCCCATAACCTACAGAGTCTAGTGAAACATGACCCCTGGAACACGGTTAGAGAGCCCATAACCTACAGAGTCTAGTGAAACATGACCCCTGGAACACGGTTAGAGAGCCCATAACCTACAGAGTCTAGAGAAACATGACCCCTGGAACACGGTTAGAGAGCCCATAACCTACAGAGTCTAGTGAAACATGACCCCTGGAACACGGTTAGAGAGCCCATAACCTACAGAGTCTAGTGAAACATGACCCCTGGAACACGGTTAGAGAGCCCATAACCTACAGAGTCTAGTGAAACATGACCCCTGGAACACGGTTAGAGAGCCCATAATCTACAGAGTCTAGTGAAACATGACCCCTGGAACATGGTTAGAGAGCCCATAACCTACAGAGTCTAGTGAAACATGACCCCTGGAACACGGTTAGAGAGCCCATAACCTACAAAGTCTAGAGAAACATGACCCCTGGAACATGGTTAGAGAGCCCATACCCTACAGAGTCTAGTGAAACATGACCCCTGGAACACGGTTAGAGAGCTCATAACCTACAGAGTCTAGTGAAACATGACCCCTGGAACACGGTTAGAGAGCCCATAACCTACAGAGTCTAGTGGAACATGACCCTGGAACACGGTTAGAGAGCCCATAACCTACAGAGTCTAGTGGAACATGACCCCTGGAACACGGTTAGAGAGCCCATAACCTACAGAGTCTAGTGAAACATGACCCCTGGAACACGGTTAGAGAGCCCATAACCTACAGAGTCTAGTGAAACATGACCCCTGGAACACGGTTAGAGAGCCCATAACCTACAGAGTCTAGAGAAACATGACCCCTAGGAACACGGTTAGAGAGCCCATAACCTACAGAGTCTAGTGAAACATGACCCCTGGAACACGGTTAGAGAGCCCATAACCTACAGAATCTAGTGAAACATGACCCCTGGAACACGGTTAGAGAGCCCATAACCTACAGAGTCTAGAGAAACATGACCCCTAGGAACACGGTTAGAGAGCCCATAACCTACAGAGTCTAGTGAAACATGACCCCTGGAACACGGTTAGAGAGCCCATAACCTACAGAGTCTAGTGAAACATGACCCCTGGAACACGGTTAGAGAGCCCATAACCTACAGAGTCTAGAGAAACATGACCCCTGGAACACGGTTAGAGAGCCCATAACCTACAGAGTCTAGTGAAACATGACCCCTGGAACACGGTTAGAGAGCCCATAACCTACAGAGTCTAGTGAAACATGACCCCTGGAACACGGTTAGAGAGCCCATAACCTACAGAGTCTAGTGAAACATGACCCCTGGAACACGGTTAGAGAGCCCATAACCTACAGAGTCTAGAGAAACATGACCCCTGGAACATGGTTAGAGAGCCCATAACCTACAGAGTCTAGTGAAACATGACCCCTGGAACACGGTTAGAGAGTTCATAACCTACAGAGTCTAGTGAAACATGACCCCTGGAACACGGTTAGAGAGCCCATAACCTACAGAGTCTAGTGGAACATGACCCCTGGAACACGGTTAGAGAGCCCATAACCTACAGAGTCTAGTGAAACATGACCCCTGGAACACGGTTAGAGAGCCCATAACCTACAGAGTCTAGTGAAACATGACCCCTGGAACACGGTTAGAGAGCCCATAACCTACAGAGTCTAGTGAAACATGACCCCTGGAACACGGTTAGAGAGCCCATAACCTACAGAGTCTAGTGAAACATGACCCCTGGAACACGGTTAGAGAGCCCATAACCTAGTGAAACATGACCCCTGGAACACGGTTAGAGAGCCCATAACCTACAGAGTCTAGTGAAACATGACCCCTGGAACACGGTTAGAGAGCCCATAACCTACAGAGTCTAGAGAAACATGACCCCTGGAACACTGTTAGAGAGCCCATAACCTACAGAGTCTAGAGAAACATGACCCCTAGGAACACGGTTAGAGAGCCCATAACCTACAGAGTCTAGTGGAACATGACCCCTGGAACACGGTTAGAGAGCCCATAACCTACAGAGTCTAGTGAAACATGACCCCTGGAACACGGTTAGAGAGCCCATAACCTACAGAGTCTAGTGGAACATGACCCCTGGAACACGGTTAGAGAGCCCATAACCTACAGAGTCTAGTGAAACATGACCCCTAGGAAAACGGTTAGAGAGTCCATAACCTACAGAGTCTAGTGAAACATGACCCCTGGAACACGGTTAGAGAGCCCATAACCTACAGAGTCTAGTGAAACATGACCCCTGGGACACGGTTAGAGAGCCCATAACCTACAGAGTCTAGTGAAACATGACCCCTGGAACACGGTTAGAGAGCCCATAACCTACAGAGTCTAGAGAAACATGACCCCTGGAACACGGTTAGAGAGCCCATAACCTACAGAGTCTAGTGAAACATGACCCCTGGAACACGGTTAGAGAGCCCATAACCTACAGAGTCTAGTGAAACATGACCCCTGGAACACGGTTAGAGAGCCCATAACCTACAGAGTCTAGAGAAACATGACCCCTGGAACATGGTTAGAGAGCCCATAACCTACAGAGTCTAGTGAAACATGACCCCTGGAACACGGTTAGAGAGCTCATAACCTACAGAGTCTAGTGAAACATGACCCCTGGAACACGGTTAGAGAGCCCATAACCTACAGAGTCTAGAGAAACATGACCCCTGGAACATGGTTAGAGAGCCCATAACCTACAGAGTCTAGTGAAACATGACCCCTGGAACACGGTTAGAGAGCTCATAACCTACAGAGTCTAGTGAAACATGACCCCTGGAACACGGTTAGAGAGCCCATAACCTACAGAGTCTAGTGGAACATGACCCCTGGAACACGGTTAGAGAGCCCATAACCTACAGAGTCTAGTGAAACATGACCCCTGGAACACGGTTAGAGAGCCCATAACCTACAGAGTCTAGTGAAACATGACCCCTGGAACACGGTTAGAGAGCCCATAACCTACAGAGTCTAGTGAAACATGACCCCTGGAACACGGTTAGAGAGCCCATAACCTACAGAGTCTAGTGAAACATGACCCCTGGAACACGGTTAGAGAGCCCATAACCTAGTGAAACATGACCCCTGGAACACGGTTAGAGAGCCCATAACCTACAGAGTCTAGTGAAACATGACCCCTGGAACACGGTTAGAGAGCCCATAACCTACAGAGTCTAGAGAAACATGACCCCTGGAACACGGTTAGAGAGCCCATAACCTACAGAGTCTAGAGAAACATGACCCCTAGGAACACGGTTAGAGAGCCCATAACCTACAGAGTCTAGTGGAACATGACCCCTGGAACACGGTTAGAGAGCCCATAACCTACAGAGTCTAGTGAAACATGACCCCTGGAACACGGTTAGAGAGCCCATAACCTACAGAGTCTAGTGGAACATGACCCCTGGAACACGGTTAGAGAGCCCATAACCTACAGAGTCTAGTGAAACATGACCCCTAGGAAAACGGTTAGAGAGTCCATAACCTACAGAGTCTAGTGAAACATGACCCCTGGAACACGGTTAGAGAGCCCATAACCTACAGAGTCTAGTGAAACATGACCCCTGGGACACGGTTAGAGAGCCCATAACCTACAGAGTCTAGTGAAACATGACCCCTGGAACACGGTTAGAGAGCCCATAACCTACAGAGTCTAGAGAAACATGACCCCTGGAACACGGTTAGAGAGCCCATAACCTACAGAGTCTAGTGAAACATGACCCCTGGAACATGGTTAGAGAGCCCATAACCTACAGTCTAGAGAAACAGGACCCCTGGAACACGGTTAGAGAGCCCATAACCTACAGAGTCTAGTGAAACATGACCCCTGGAACACGGTTAGAGAGCCCATAACCTACAGAGTCTAGTGAAACATGACCCCTGGAACACGGTTAGAGAGCTCATAACCTACAGAGTCTAGTGAAACATGACCCCTGGAACACGGTTAGAGAGGCCATAACCTACAGAGTCTAGTGGAACATGACCCCTGGGACACGGTTAGAGAGCCCATAACCTACAGAGTCTAGTGAAACATGACCCCTGGGACACGGTTAGAGAGCCCATAACCTACAGAGTCTAGTGAAACATGACCCCTGGAACACGGTTAGAGAGCCCATAACCTACAGAGTCTAGTGAAACATGACCCCTGGAACACGGTTAGAGAGCCCATAATCTACAGAGTCTAGTGAAACATGACCCCTGGAACATGGTTAGAGAGCCCATAACCTACAGAGTCTAGTGAAACATGACCCCTGGAACACGGTTAGAGAGCCCATAACCTACAAAGTCTAGAGAAACATGACCCCTGGAACATGGTTAGAGAGCCCATAACCTACAGAGTCTAGTGGAACATGACCCTGGAACACGGTTAGAGAGCCCATAACCTACAGAGTCTAGTGGAACATGACCCCTGGAACACGGTTAGAGAGCCCATAACCTACAGAGTCTAGTGAAACATGACCCCTGGAACACGGTTAGAGAGCCCATAACCTACAGAGTCTAGTGAAACATGACCCCTGGAACACGGTTAGAGAGCCCATAACCTACAGAGTCTAGAGAAACATGACCCCTAGGAACACGGTTAGAGAGCCCATAACCTACAGAGTCTAGTGAAACATGACCCCTGGAACACGGTTAGAGAGCCCATAACCTACAGAATCTAGTGAAACATGACCCCTGGAACACGGTTAGAGAGCCCATAACCTACAGAGTCTAGAGAAACATGACCCCTAGGAACACGGTTAGAGAGCCCATAACCTACAGAGTCTAGTGAAACATGACCCCTGGAACACGGTTAGAGAGCCCATAACCTACAGAGTCTAGTGAAACATGACCCCTGGAACACGGTTAGAGAGCCCATAACCTACAGAGTCTAGAGAAACATGACCCCTGGAACACGGTTAGAGAGCCCATAACCTACAGAGTCTAGTGAAACATGACCCCTGGAACACGGTTAGAGAGCCCATAACCTACAGAGTCTAGTGAAACATGACCCCTGGAACACGGTTAGAGAGCCCATAACCTACAGAGTCTAGTGAAACATGACCCCTGGAACACGGTTAGAGAGCCCATAACCTACAGAGTCTAGAGAAACATGACCCCTGGAACATGGTTAGAGAGCCCATAACCTACAGAGTCTAGTGAAACATGACCCCTGGAACACGGTTAGAGAGCTCATAACCTACAGAGTCTAGTGAAACATGACCCCTGGAACACGGTTAGAGAGCCCATAACCTACAGAGTCTAGTGGAACATGACCCCTGGAACACGGTTAGAGAGCCCATAACCTACAGAGTCTAGTGAAACATGACCCCTGGAACACGGTTAGAGAGCCCATAACCTACAGAGTCTAGTGAAACATGACCCCTGGAACACGGTTAGAGAGCCCATAACCTACAGAGTCTAGTGAAACATGACCCCTGGAACACGGTTAGAGAGCCCATAACCTACAGAGTCTAGTGAAACATGACCCCTGGAACACGGTTAGAGAGCCCATAACCTAGTGAAACATGACCCCTGGAACACGGTTAGAGAGCCCATAACCTACAGAGTCTAGTGAAACATGACCCCTGGAACACGGTTAGAGAGCCCATAACCTACAGAGTCTAGAGAAACATGACCCCTGGAACACGGTTAGAGAGCCCATAACCTACAGAGTCTAGAGAAACATGACCCCTAGGAACACGGTTAGAGAGCCCATAACCTACAGAGTCTAGTGGAACATGACCCCTGGAACACGGTTAGAGAGCCCATAACCTACAGAGTCTAGTGAAACATGATCCCTGGAACACGGTTAGAGAGCCCATAACCTACAGAGTCTAGTGGAACATGACCCCTGGAACACGGTTAGAGAGCCCATAACCTACAGAGTCTAGTGAAACATGACCCCTAGGAAAACGGTTAGAGAGTCCATAACCTACAGAGTCTAGTGAAACATGACCCCTGGAACACGGTTAGAGAGCCCATAACCTACAGAGTCTAGTGAAACATGACCCCTGGGACACGGTTAGAGAGCCCATAACCTACAGAGTCTAGTGAAACATGACCCCTGGAACACGGTTAGAGAGCCCATAACCTACAGAGTCTAGAGAAACATGACCCCTGGAACACGGTTAGAGAGCCCATAACCTACAGAGTCTAGTGAAACATGACCCCTGGAACACGGTTAGAGAGCCCATAACCTACAGTCTAGAGAAACAGGACCCCTGGAACACGGTTAGAGAGCCCATAACCTACAGAGTCTAGTGAAACATGACCCCTGGAACACGGTTAGAGAGCCCATAACCTACAGAGTCTAGTGAAACATGACCCCTGGAACACGGTTAGAGAGCTCATAACCTACAGAGTCTAGTGAAACATGACCCCTGGAACACGGTTAGAGAGGCCATAACCTACAGAGTCTAGTGGAACATGACCCCTGGGACACGGTTAGAGAGCCCATAACCTACAGAGTCTAGTGAAACATGACCCCTGGGACACGGTTAGAGAGCCCATAACCTACAGAGTCTAGTGAAACATGACCCCTGGAACACGGTTAGAGAGCCCATAACCTACAGAGTCTAGTGAAACATGACCCCTGGAACACGGTTAGAGAGCCCATAACCTAGTGAAACATGACCCCTGGAACACGGTTAGAGAGTCCATAACCTACAGAGTCTAGTGAAACATGACCCCTGGAACACGGTTAGAGAGCCCATAACCTACAGAGTCTAGTGAAACATGACCCCTGGGACACGGTTAGAGAGCCCATAACCTACAGAGTCTAGTGAAACATGACCCCTGGAACACGGTTAGAGAGCCCATAACCTACAGAGTCTAGAGAAACATGACCCCTGGAACACGGTTAGAGAGCCCATAACCTACAGAGTCTAGTGAAACATGACCCCTGGAACACGGTTAGAGAGCCCATAACCTACAGTCTAGAGAAACAGGACCCCTGGAACACGGTTAGAGAGCCCATAACCTACAGAGTCTAGTGAAACATGATCCCTGGAACACGGTTAGAGAGCCCATAACCTACAGAGTCTGGTGGAACATGACCCCTGGAACACGGTTAGAGAGCCCATAACCTACAGAGTCTAGTGAAACATGACCCCTAGGAAAACGGTTAGAGAGTCCATAACCTACAGAGTCTAGTGAAACATGACCCCTGGAACACGGTTAGAGAGCCCATAACCTACAGAGTCTAGAGAAACATGACCCCTGGAACACGGTTAGAGAGCCCATAACCTACAGAGTCTAGTGGAACATGACCCTGGAACACGGTTAGAGAGCCCATAACCTACAGAGTCTAGTGGAACATGACCCCTGGAACACGGTTAGAGAGCCCATAACCTACAGAGTCTAGTGAAACATGACCCCTGGAACACGGTTAGAGAGCCCATAACCTACAGAGTCTAGTGAAACATGACCCCTGGAACACGGTTAGAGAGCCCATAACCTACAGAGTCTAGAGAAACATGACCCCTAGGAACACGGTTAGAGAGCCCATAACCTACAGAGTCTAGTGAAACATGACCCCTGGAACACGGTTAGAGAGCCCATAACCTACAGAATCTAGTGAAACATGACCCCTGGAACACGGTTAGAGAGCCCATAACCTACAGAGTCTAGAGAAACATGACCCCTAGGAACACGGTTAGAGAGCCCATAACCTACAGAGTCTAGTGAAACATGACCCCTGGAACACGGTTAGAGAGCCCATAACCTACAGAGTCTAGTGAAACATGACCCCTGGAACACGGTTAGAGAGCCCATAACCTACAGAGTCTAGAGAAACATGACCCCTGGAACACGGTTAGAGAGCCCATAACCTACAGAGTCTAGTGAAACATGACCCCTGGAACACGGTTAGAGAGCCCATAACCTACAGAGTCTAGTGAAACATGACCCCTGGAACACGGTTAGAGAGCCCATAACCTACAGAGTCTAGTGAAACATGACCCCTGGAACACGGTTAGAGAGCCCATAACCTACAGAGTCTAGAGAAACATGACCCCTGGAACATGGTTAGAGAGCCCATAACCTACAGAGTCTAGTGAAACATGACCCCTGGAACACGGTTAGAGAGCTCATAACCTACAGAGTCTAGTGAAACATGACCCCTGGAACACGGTTAGAGAGCCCATAACCTACAGAGTCTAGTGGAACATGACCCCTGGAACACGGTTAGAGAGCCCATAACCTACAGAGTCTAGTGAAACATGACCCCTGGAACACGGTTAGAGAGCCCATAACCTACAGAGTCTAGTGAAACATGACCCCTGGAACACGGTTAGAGAGCCCATAACCTACAGAGTCTAGTGAAACATGACCCCTGGAACACGGTTAGAGAGCCCATAACCTACAGAGTCTAGTGAAACATGACCCCTGGAACACGGTTAGAGAGCCCATAACCTAGTGAAACATGACCCCTGAAACACGGTTAGAGAGCCCATAACCTACAGAGTCTAGTGAAACATGACCCCTGGAACACGGTTAGAGAGCCCATAACCTACAGAGTCTAGAGAAACATGACCCCTGGAACACGGTTAGAGAGCCCATAACCTACAGAGTCTAGAGAAACATGACCCCTAGGAACACGGTTAGAGAGCCCATAACCTACAGAGTCTAGTGGAACATGACCCCTGGAACACGGTTAGAGAGCCCATAACCTACAGAGTCTAGTGAAACATGACCCCTGGAACACGGTTAGAGAGCCCATAACCTACAGAGTCTAGTGGAACATGACCCCTGGAACACGGTTAGAGAGCCCATAACCTACAGAGTCTAGTGAAACATGACCCCTAGGAAAACGGTTAGAGAGTCCATAACCTACAGAGTCTAGTGAAACATGACCCCTGGAACACGGTTAGAGAGCCCATAACCTACAGAGTCTAGTGAAACATGACCCCTGGGACACGGTTAGAGAGCCCATAACCTACAGAATCTAGTGAAACATGACCCCTGGAACACGGTTAGAGAGCCCATAACCTACAGAGTCTAGAGAAACATGACCCCTGGAACACGGTTAGAGAGCCCATAACCTACAGAGTCTAGTGAAACATGACCCCTGGAACACGGTTAGAGAGCCCATAACCTACAGAGTCTAGTGAAACATGACCCCTGGAACACGGTTAGAGAGCCCATAACCTACAGAGTCTAGAGAAACATGACCCCTGGAACATGGTTAGAGAGCCCATAACCTACAGAGTCTAGTGAAACATGACCCCTGGAACACGGTTAGAGAGCTCATAACCTACAGAGTCTAGTGAAACATGACCCCTGGAACACGGTTAGAGAGCCCATAACCTACAGAGTCTAGAGAAACATGACCCCTGGAACATGGTTAGAGAGCCCATAACCTACAGAGTCTAGTGAAACATGACCCCTGGAACACGGTTAGAGAGCTCATAACCTACAGAGTCTAGGTAAACATGACCCCTGGAACACGGTTAGAGAGCCCATAACCTACAGAGTCTAGTGGAACATGACCCCTGGAACACGGTTAGAGAGCCCATAACCTACAGAGTCTAGAGAAACATGACCCCTGGAACATGGTTAGAGAGCCCATAACCTACAGAGTCTAGTGAAACATGACCCCTGGAACACGGTTAGAGAGCCCATAACCTACAGAGTCTAGTGAAACATGACCCCTGGAACACGGTTAGAGAGCCCATAACCTACAGAGTCTAGTGAAACATGACCCCTGGAACACGGTTAGAGAGCCCATAACCTACAGAGTCTAGTGAAACATGACCCCTGGAACACGGTTAGAGAGCCCATAACCTAGTGAAACATGACCCCTGGAACACGGTTAGAGAGCCCATAACCTACAGAGTCTAGTGAAACATGACCCCTGGAACACGGTTAGAGAGCCCATAACCTACAGAGTCTAGAGAAACATGACCCCTGGAACACGGTTAGAGAGCCCATAACCTACAGAGTCTAGAGAAACATGACCCCTAGGAACACGGTTAGAGAGCCCATAACCTACAGAGTCTAGTGGAACATGACCCCTGGAACACGGTTAGAGAGCCCATAACCTACAGAGTCTAGTGAAACATGACCCCTGGAACACGGTTAGAGAGCCCATAACCTACAGAGTCTAGTGGAACATGACCCCTGGAACACGGTTAGAGAGCCCATAACCTACAGAGTCTAGTGAAACATGACCCCTAGGAAAACGGTTAGAGAGTCCATAACCTACAGAGTCTAGTGAAACATGACCCCTGGAACACGGTTAGAGAGCCCTAACCTACAGAGTCTAGTGAAACATGACCCCTGGGACACGGTTAGAGAGCCCATAACCTACAGAGTCTAGTGAAACATGACCCCTGGAACACGGTTAGAGAGCCCATAACCTACAGAGTCTAGAGAAACATGACCCCTGGAACACGGTTAGAGAGCCCATAACCTACAGAGTCTAGTGAAACATGACCCCTGGAACACGGTTAGAGAGCCCATAACCTACAGAGTCTAGTGAAACATGACCCCTGGAACACGGTTAGAGAGCCCATAACCTACAGAGTCTAGAGAAACATGACCCCTGGAACATGGTTAGAGAGCCCATAACCTACAGAGTCTAGTGAAACATGACCCCTGGAACACGGTTAGAGAGCTCATAACCTACAGAGTCTAGTGAAACATGACCCCTGGAACACGGTTAGAGAGCCCATAACCTACAGAGTCTAGAGAAACATGACCCCTGGAACATGGTTAGAGAGCCCATAACCTACAGAGTCTAGTGAAACATGACCCCTGGAACACGGTTAGAGAGCTCATAACCTACAGAGTCTAGTGAAACATGACCCCTGGAACACGGTTAGAGAGCCCATAACCTACAGAGTCTAGTGGAACATGACCCCTGGAACACGGTTAGAGAGCCCATAACCTACAGAGTCTAGTGAAACATGACCCCTGGAACACGGTTAGAGAGCCCATAACCTACAGAGTCTAGTGAAACATGACCCCTGGAACACGGTTAGAGAGCCCATAACCTACAGAGTCTAGTGAAACATGACCCCTGGAACACGGTTAGAGAGCCCATAACCTACAGAGTCTAGTGAAACATGACCCCTGGAACACGGTTAGAGAGCCCATAACCTAGTGAAACATGACCCCTGGCACACGGTTAGAGAGCCCATAACCTACAGAGTCTAGTGAAACATGACCCCTGGAACACGGTTAGAGAGCCCATAACCTACAGAGTCTAGAGAAACATGACCCCTGGAACACGGTTAGAGAGCCCATAACCTACAGAGTCTAGAGAAACATGACCCCTAGGAACACGGTTAGAGAGCCCATAACCTACAGAGTCTAGTGGAACATGACCCCTGGAACACGGTTAGAGAGCCCATAACCTACAGAGTCTAGTGAAACATGACCCCTGGAACACGGTTAGAGAGCCCATAACCTACAGAGTCTAGTGGAACATGACCCCTGGAACACGGTTAGAGAGCCCATAACCTACAGAGTCTAGTGAAACATGACCCCTGGGACACGGTTAGAGAGCCCATAACCTACAGAGTCTAGTGAAACATGACCCCTGGAACACGGTTAGAGAGCCCATAACCTACAGAGTCTAGAGAAACATGACCCCTGGAACACGGTTAGAGAGCCCATAACCTACAGAGTCTAGTGAAACATGACCCCTGGAACATGGTTAGAGAGCCCATAACCTACAGTCTAGAGAAACAGGACCCCTGGAACACGGTTAGAGAGCCCATAACCTACAGAGTCTAGTGAAACATGACCCCTGGAACACGGTTAGAGAGCCCATAACCTACAGAGTCTAGTGAAACATGACCCCTGGAACACGGTTAGAGAGCTCATAACCTACAGAGTCTAGTGAAACATGACCCCTGGAACACGGTTAGAGAGGCCATAACCTACAGAGTCTAGTGGAATATGACCCCTGGGACACGGTTAGAGAGCCCATAACCTACAGAGTCTAGTGAAACATGACCCCTGGGACACGGTTAGAGAGCCCATAACCTACAGAGTCTAGTGAAACATGACCCCTGGAACACGGTTAGAGAGCCCATAACCTACAGAGTCTAGTGAAACATGACCCCTGGAACACGGTTAGAGAGCCCATAATCTACAGAGTCTAGTGAAACATGACCCCTGGAACATGGTTAGAGAGCCCATAACCTACAGAGTCTAGTGAAACATGACCCCTGGAACACGGTTAGAGAGCCCATAACCTACAGAGTCTAGTGGAACATGACCCTGGAACACGGTTAGAGAGCCCATAACCTACAGAGTCTAGTGGAACATGACCCCTGGAACACGGTTAGAGAGCCCATAACCTACAGAGTCTAGTGAAACATGACCCCTGGAACACGGTTAGAGAGCCCATAACCTACAGAGTCTAGTGAAACATGACCCCTGGAACACGGTTAGAGAGCCCATAACCTACAGAGTCTAGAGAAACATGACCCCTAGGAACACGGTTAGAGAGCCCATAACCTACAGAGTCTAGTGAAACATGACCCCTGGAACACGGTTAGAGAGCCCATAACCTACAGAATCTAGTGAAACATGACCCCTGGAACACGGTTAGAGAGCCCATAACCTACAGAGTCTAGAGAAACATGACCCCTAGGAACACGGTTAGAGAGCCCATAACCTACAGAGTCTAGTGAAACATGACCCCTGGAACACGGTTAGAGAGCCCATAACCTACAGAGTCTAGTGAAACATGACCCCTGGAACACGGTTAGAGAGCCCATAACCTACAGAGTCTAGTGAAACATGACCCCTGGAACACGGTTAGAGAGCCCATAACCTACAGAGTCTAGTGAAACATGACCCCTGGAACACGGTTAGAGAGCCCATAACCTACAGAGTCTAGAGAAACATGACCCCTGGAACATGGTTAGAGAGCCCATAACCTACAGAGTCTAGTGAAACATGACCCCTGGAACACGGTTAGAGAGCTCATAACCTACAGAGTCTAGTGAAACATGACCCCTGGAACACGGTTAGAGAGCCCATAACCTACAGAGTCTAGTGGAACATGACCCCTGGAACACGGTTAGAGAGCCCATAACCTACAGAGTCTAGTGAAACATGACCCCTGGAACACGGTTAGAGAGCCCATAACCTACAGAGTCTAGTGAAACATGACCCCTGGAACACGGTTAGAGAGCCCATAACCTACAGAGTCTAGTGAAACATGACCCCTGGAACACGGTTAGAGAGCCCATAACCTACAGAGTCTAGTGAAACATGACCCCTGGAACACGGTTAGAGAGCCCATAACCTAGTGAAACATGACCCCTGGAACACAGTTAGAGAGCCCATAACCTACAGAGTCTAGTGAAACATGACCCCTGGAACACGGTTAGAGAGCCCATAACCTACAGAGTCTAGAGAAACATGACCCCTGGAACACGGTTAGAGAGCCCATAACCTACAGAGTCTAGAGAAACATGACCCCTAGGAACACGGTTAGAGAGCCCATAACCTACAGAGTCTAGTGGAACATGACCCCTGGAACACGGTTAGAGAGCCCATAACCTACAGAGTCTAGTGAAACATGAT
The DNA here is from genome assembly GCF_029448725.1 of Salvelinus fontinalis. Classification (NCBI taxonomy): domain Eukaryota; kingdom Metazoa; phylum Chordata; class Actinopteri; order Salmoniformes; family Salmonidae; genus Salvelinus; species Salvelinus fontinalis. The sequence goes on from NC_074694.1 coordinate 129,327, forward strand.
CCCTGGAACACGGTTAGAGAGCCCATAACCTACAGAGTCTAGTGGAACATGACCCCTGGAACACGGTTAGAGAGCCCATAACCTACAGAGTCTAGTGAAACATGACCCCTAGGAAAACGGTTAGAGAGTCCATAACCTACAGAGTCTAGTGAAACATGACCCCTGGAACACGGTTAGAGAGCCCATAACCTACAGAGTCTAGTGAAACATGACCCCTGGGACACGGTTAGAGAGCCCATAACCTACAGAGTCTAGTGAAACATGACCCCTGGAACACGGTTAGAGAGCCCATAACCTACAGAGTCTAGAGAAACATGACCCCTGGAACACGGTTAGAGAGCCCATAACCTACAGAGTCTAGTGAAACATGACCCCTGGAACACGGTTAGAGAGCCCATAACCTACAGTCTAGAGAAACAGGACCCCTGGAACACGGTTAGAGAGCCCATAACCTACAGAGTCTAGTGAAACATGACCCCTGGAACACGGTTAGAGAGCCCATAACCTACAGAGTCTAGTGAAACATGACCCCTGGAACACGGTTAGAGAGCTCATAACCTACAGAGTCTAGTGAAACATGACCCCTGGAACACGGTTAGAGAGGCCATAACCTACAGAGTCTAGTGGAACATGACCCCTGGGACACGGTTAGAGAGCCCATAACCTACAGAGTCTAGTGAAACATGACCCCTGGGACACGGTTAGAGAGCCCATAACCTACAGAGTCTAGTGAAACATGACCCCTGGAACACGGTTAGAGAGCCCATAACCTACAGAGTCTAGTGAAACATGACCCCTGGAACACGGTTAGAGAGCCCATAACCTAGTGAAACATGACCCCTGGAACACGGTTAGAGAGCCCATAACCTACAGAGTCTAGTGAAACATGACCCCTGGAACACGGTTAGAGAGCCCATAACCTACAGAGTCTAGTGAAACATGACCCCTGGAACACGGTTAGAGAGCCCATAACCTACAGAGTCTAGAGAAACATGACCCCTAGGAACACGGTTAGAGAGCCCATAACCTACAGAGTCTAGTGGAACATGACCCCTGGAACACGGTTAGAGAGCCCATAACCTACAGAGTCTAGTGAAACATGACCCCTGGAACACGGTTAGAGAGCCCATAACCTACAGAGTCTAGTGGAACATGACCCCTGGAACACGGTTAGAGAGCCCATAACCTACAGAGTCTAGTGAAACATGACCCCTAGGAACACGGTTAGAGAGTCCATAACCTACAGAGTCTAGTGAAACATGACCCCTGGAACACGGTTAGAGAGCCCATAACCTACAGAGTCTAGTGAAACATGACCCCTGGAACACGGTTAGAGAGCCCATAACCTACAGAGTCTAGAGAAACATGACCCCTGGAACACGGTTAGAGAGCCCATAACCTACAGAGTCTAGTGAAACATGACCCCTGGAACACGGTTAGAGAGCCCATAACCTACAGAGTCTAGTGAAACATGACCCCTGGAACACGGTTAGAGAGCCCATAACCTACAGAGTCTAGAGAAACATGACCCCTGGAACATGGTTAGAGAGCCCATAACCTACAGTCTAGTGAAACATGACCCCTGGAACACGGTTAGAGAGCTCATAACCTACAGAGTCTAGTGAAACATGACCCCTGGAACACGGTTAGAGAGCCCATAACCTACAGAGTCTAGTGAAACATGACCCCTGGAACACGGTTAGAGAGCCCATAACCTACAGAGTCTAGTGGAACATGACCCCTGGAACACGGTTAGAGAGCCCATAACCTACAGAGTCTAGTGAAACATGACCCCTGGAACACGGTTAGAGAGCCCATAACCTACAGAGTCTAGTGGAACATGACCCCTGGAACACGGTTAGAGAGCCCATAACCTACAGAGTCTAGTGAAACATGACCCCTGGAACACGGTTAGAGAGCTCATAACCTACAGAGTCTAGTGAAACATGACCCCTGGAACACGGTTAGAGAGCCCATAACCTACAGTCTAGTGAAACATGACCCCTGGAACACGGTTAGAGAGCCCATAACCTACAGAGTCTAGTGAAACATGACCCCTGGAACACGGTTAGAGAGCCCATAACCTACAGAGTCTAGTGAAACATGACCCCTGGAACACGGTTAGAGAGCCCATAACCTACAGAGTCTAGTGAAACATGACCCCTGGAACACGGTTAGAGAGCCCATAACCTACAGAGTCTAGTGAAACATGACCCCTGGAACACGGTTAGAGAGCCCATAACCTACAGAGTCTAGTGGAACATGACCCCTGGAACACGGTTAGAGAGCCCATAACCTACAGAGTCTAGTGAAACATGACCCCTGGAACACGGTTAGAGAGCCCATAACCTACAGAGTCTAGAGAAACATGACCCCTGGAACACGGTTAGAGAGCCCATAACCTACAGAGTCTAGTGAAACATGACCCCTGGAACACGGTTAGAGAGCCCATAACCTACAGAGTCTAGTGAAACATGACCCCTGGAACACGGTTAGAGAGCCCATAACCTACAGAGTCTAGTGAAACATGACCCCTGGAACACGGTTAGAGAGCCCATAACCTACAGAGTCTAGTGAAACATGACCCCTGGAACACGGTTAGAGAGCCCATAACCTACAGAGTCTAGTGAAACATGACCCCTGGAACACGGTTAGAGAGCCCATAACCTACAGAGTCTAGTGAAACATGACCCCTGGAACACGGTTAGAGAGCCCATAACCTACAGAGTCTAGGAAACATGACCCCTGGAACACGGTTAGAGAGCCCATAACCTACAGAGTCTAGTGAAACATGACCCCTGGAACACGGTTAGAGAGCCCATAACCTACAGAGTCTAGTGAAACATGACCCCTGGAACACGGTTAGAGAGCCCATAACCTACAGAGTCTAGTGAAACATGACCCCTGGAACACGGTTAGAGAGCCCATAACCTACAGAGTCTAGTGAAACATGACCCCTGGAACACGGTTAGAGAGCCCATAACCTACAGAGTCTAGTGAAACATGACCCCTGGAACACGGTTAGAGAGCCCATAACCTACAGAGTCTAGTGAAACATGACCCCTGGAACACGGTTAGAGAGCCCATAACCTACAGAGTCTAGTGAAACATGACCCCTGGAACACGGTTAGAGAGCCCATAACCTACAGAGTCTAGTGAAACATGACCCCTGGAACACGGTTAGAGAGCCCATAACCTACAGAGTCTAGTGAAACATGACCCCTGGAACACGGTTAGAGAGCCCATAACCTACAGAGTCTAGAGAAACATGACCCCTGGAACACGGTTAGAGAGCCCATAACCTACAGAGTCTAGTGAAACATGACCCCTGGAACACGGTTAGAGAGCCCATAACCTACAGAGTCTAGTGAAACATGACCCCTGGAACACGGTTAGAGAGCCCATAACCTACAGAGTCTAGAGAAACATGACCCCTGGAACACGGTTAGAGAGCCCATAACCTACAGGTCTAGTGAAACATGACCCCTGGAACACGGTTAGAGAGCCCATAACCTACAGAGTCTAGTGAAACATGACCCCTGGAACACGGTTAGAGAGCCCATAACCTACAGAGTCTAGTGAAACATGACCCCTGGAACACGGTTAGAGAGCCCATAACCTACAGAGTCTAGTGAAACATGACCCCTGGAACACGGTTAGAGAGCCCATAACCTACAGAGTCTAGTGAAACATGACCCCTGGAACACGGTTAGAGAGCCCATAACCTACAGAGTCTAGTGAAACATGACCCCTGGAACACGGTTAGAGAGCCCATAACCTACAGAGTCTAGTGAAACATGACCCCTGGAACACGGTTAGAGAGCCCATAACCTACAGAGTCTAGTGAAACATGACCCCTGGAACACGGTTAGAGAGCCCATAACCTACAGAGTCTAGTGAAACATGACCCCTGGAACACGGTTAGAGAGCCCATAACCTACAGAGTCTAGTGAAACATGACCCCTGGAACACGGTTAGAGAGCCCATAACCTACAGAGTCTAGTGAAACATGACCCCTGGAACACGGTTAGAGAGCCCATAACCTACAGAGTCTAGTGAAACATGACCCCTGGAACACGGTTAGAGAGCCCATAACCTACAGAGTCTAGTGAAACATGACCCCTGGAACACGGTTAGAGAGCCCATAACCTACAGAGTCTAGTGAAACATGACCCCTGGAACACGGTTAGAGAGCCCATAACCTACAGAGTCTAGTGAAACATGACCCCTGGAACACGGTTAGAGAGCCCATAACCTACAGAGTCTAGTGAAACATGACCCCTGGAACACGGTTAGAGAGCCCATAACCTACAGAGTCTAGTGAAACATGACCCCTGGAACACGGTTAGAGAGCCCATAACCTACAGAGTCTAGTGAAACATGACCCCTGGAACACGGTTAGAGAGCCCATAACCTACAGAGTCTAGTGAAACATGACCCCTGGAACACGGTTAGAGAGCCCATAACCTACAGAGTCTAGTGAAACATGACCCCTGGAACACGGTTAGAGAGCCCATAACCTACAGAGTCTAGTGAAACATGACCCCTGGAACACGGTTAGAGAGCCCATAACCTACAGAGTCTAGTGAAACATGACCCCTGGAACACGGTTAGAGAGCCCATAACCTACAGAGTCTAGTGAAACATGACCCCTGGAACACGGTTAGAGAGCCCATAACCTACAGAGTCTAGTGAAACATGACCCCTGGAACACGGTTAGAGAGCCCATAACCTACAGAGTCTAGTGAAACATGACCCCTGGAACACGGTTAGAGAGCCCATAACCTACAGAGTCTAGTGAAACATGACCCCTGGAACACGGTTAGAGAGCCCATAACCTACAGAGTCTAGTGAAACATGACCCCTGGAACACGGTTAGAGAGCCCATAACCTACAGAGTCTAGTGAAACATGACCCCTGGAACACGGTTAGAGAGCCCATAACCTACAGAGTCTAGTGAAACATGACCCCTGGAACACGGTTAGAGAGCCCATAACCTACAGAGTCTAGTGAAACATGACCCCTGGAACACGGTTAGAGAGCCCATAACCTACAGAGTCTAGTGAAACATGACCCCTGGAACACGGTTAGAGAGCCCATAACCTACAGAGTCTAGTGAAACATGACCCCTGGAACACGGTTAGAGAGCCCATAACCTACAGAGTCTAGTGAAACATGACCCCTGGAACACGGTTAGAGAGCCCATAACCTACAGAGTCTAGTGAAACATGACCCCTGGAACACGGTTAGAGAGCCCATAACCTACAGAGTCTAGTGAAACATGACCCCTGGAACACGGTTAGAGAGCCCATAACCTACAGAGTCTAGTGAAACATGACCCCTGGAACACGGTTAGAGAGCCCATAACCTACAGAGTCTAGTGAAACATGACCCCTGGAACACGGTTAGAGAGCCCATAACCTACAGAGTCTAGTGAAACATGACCCCTGGAACACGGTTAGAGAGCCCATAACCTACAGAGTCTAGTGAAACATGACCCCTGGAACACGGTTAGAGAGCCCATAACCTACAGAGTCTAGTGAAACATGACCCCTGGAACACGGTTAGAGAGCCCATAACCTACAGAGTCTAGTGAAACATGACCCCTGGAACACGGTTAGAGAGCCCATAACCTACAGAGTCTAGTGAAACATGACCCCTGGAACACGGTTAGAGAGCCCATAACCTACAGAGTCTAGTGAAACATGACCCCTGGAACACGGTTAGAGAGCCCATAACCTACAGAGTCTAGTGAAACATGACCCCTGGAACACGGTTAGAGAGCCCATAACCTACAGAGTCTAGTGAAACATGACCCCTGGAACACGGTTAGAGAGCCCATAACCTACAGAGTCTAGTGAAACATGACCCCTGGAACACGGTTAGAGAGCCCATAACCTACAGAGTCTAGTGAAACATGACCCCTGGAACACGGTTAGAGAGCCCATAACCTACAGAGTCTAGTGAAACATGACCCCTGGAACACGGTTAGAGAGCCCATAACCTACAGAGTCTAGTGAAACATGACCCCTGGAACACGGTTAGAGAGCCCATAACCTACAGAGTCTAGTGAAACATGACCCCTGGAACACGGTTAGAGAGCCCATAACCTACAGAGTCTAGTGAAACATGACCCCTGGAACACGGTTAGAGAGCCCATAACCTACAGAGTCTAGTGAAACATGACCCCTGGAACACGGTTAGAGAGCCCATAACCTACAGAGTCTAGTGAAACATGACCCCTGGAACACGGTTAGAGAGCCCATAACCTACAGAGTCTAGTGAAACATGACCCCTGGAACACGGTTAGAGAGCCCATAACCTACAGAGTCTAGTGAAACATGACCCCTGGAACACGGTTAGAGAGCCCATAACCTACAGAGTCTAGTGAAACATGACCCCTGGAACACGGTTAGAGAGCCCATAACCTACAGAGTCTAGTGAAACATGACCCCTGGAACACGGTTAGAGAGCCCATAACCTACAGAGTCTAGTGAAACATGACCCCTGGAACACGGTTAGAGAGCCCATAACCTACAGAGTCTAGTGAAACATGACCCCTGGAACACGGTTAGAGAGCCCATAACCTACAGAGTCTAGTGAAACATGACCCCTGGAACACGGTTAGAGAGCCCATAACCTACAGAGTCTAGTGAAACATGACCCCTGGAACACGGTTAGAGAGCCCATAACCTACAGAGTCTAGTGAAACATGACCCCTGGAACACGGTTAGAGAGCCCATAACCTACAGAGTCTAGTGAAACATGACCCCTGGAACACGGTTAGAGAGCCCATAACCTACAGAGTCTAGTGAAACATGACCCCTGGAACACGGTTAGAGAGCCCATAACCTACAGAGTCTAGTGAAACATGACCCCTGGAACACGGTTAGAGAGCCCATAACCTACAGAGTCTAGTGAAACATGACCCCTGGAACACGGTTAGAGAGCCCATAACCTACAGAGTCTAGTGAAACATGACCCCTGGAACACGGTTAGAGAGCCCATAACCTACAGAGTCTAGTGAAACATGACCCCTGGAACACGGTTAGAGAGCCCATAACCTACAGAGTCTAGTGAAACATGACCCCTGGAACACGGTTAGAGAGCCCATAACCTACAGAGTCTAGTGAAACATGACCCCTGGAACACGGTTAGAGAGCCCATAACCTACAGAGTCTAGTGAAACATGACCCCTGGAACACGGTTAGAGAGCCCATAACCTACAGAGTCTAGTGAAACATGACCCCTGGAACACGGTTAGAGAGCCCATAACCTACAGAGTCTAGTGAAACATGACCCCTGGAACACGGTTAGAGAGCCCATAACCTACAGAGTCTAGTGAAACATGACCCCTGGAACACGGTTAGAGAGCCCATAACCTACAGAGTCTAGTGAAACATGACCCCTGGAACACGGTTAGAGAGCCCATAACCTACAGAGTCTAGTGAAACATGACCCCTGGAACACGGTTAGAGAGCCCATAACCTACAGAGTCTAGTGAAACATGACCCCTGGAACACGGTTAGAGAGCCCATAACCTACAGAGTCTAGTGAAACATGACCCCTGGAACACGGTTAGAGAGCCCATAACCTACAGAGTCTAGTGAAACATGACCCCTGGAACACGGTTAGAGAGCCCATAACCTACAGAGTCTAGTGAAACATGACCCCTGGAACACGGTTAGAGAGCCCATAACCTACAGAGTCTAGTGAAACATGACCCCTGGAACACGGTTAGAGAGCCCATAACCTACAGAGTCTAGTGAAACATGACCCCTGGAACACGGTTAGAGAGCCCATAACCTACAGAGTCTAGTGAAACATGACCCCTGGAACACGGTTAGAGAGCCCATAACCTACAGAGTCTAGTGAAACATGACCCCTGGAACACGGTTAGAGAGCCCATAACCTACAGAGTCTAGTGAAACATGACCCCTGGAACACGGTTAGAGAGCCCATAACCTACAGAGTCTAGTGAAACATGACCCCTGGAACACGGTTAGAGAGCCCATAACCTACAGAGTCTAGTGAAACATGACCCCTGGAACACGGTTAGAGAGCCCATAACCTACAGAGTCTAGTGAAACATGACCCCTGGAACACGGTTAGAGAGCCCATAACCTACAGAGTCTAGTGAAACATGACCCCTGGAACACGGTTAGAGAGCCCATAACCTACAGAGTCTAGTGAAACATGACCCCTGGAACACGGTTAGAGAGCCCATAACCTACAGAGTCTAGTGAAACATGACCCCTGGAACACGGTTAGAGAGCCCATAACCTACAGAGTCTAGTGAAACATGACCCCTGGAACACGGTTAGAGAGCCCATAACCTACAGAGTCTAGTGAAACATGACCCCTGGAACACGGTTAGAGAGCCCATAACCTACAGAGTCTAGTGAAACATGACCCCTGGAACACGGTTAGAGAGCCCATAACCTACAGAGTCTAGTGAAACATGACCCCTGGAACACGGTTAGAGAGCCCATAACCTACAGAGTCTAGTGAAACATGACCCCTGGAACACGGTTAGAGAGCCCATAACCTACAGAGTCTAGTGAAACATGACCCCTGGAACACGGTTAGAGAGCCCATAACCTACAGAGTCTAGTGAAACATGACCCCTGGAACACGGTTAGAGAGCCCATAACCTACAGAGTCTAGTGAAACATGACCCCTGGAACACGGTTAGAGAGCCCATAACCTACAGAGTCTAGTGAAACATGACCCCTGGAACACGGTTAGAGAGCCCATAACCTACAGAGTCTAGTGAAACATGACCCCTGGAACACGGTTAGAGAGCCCATAACCTACAGAGTCTAGTGAAACATGACCCCTGGAACACGGTTAGAGAGCCCATAACCTACAGAGTCTAGTGAAACATGACCCCTGGAACACGGTTAGAGAGCCCATAACCTACAGAGTCTAGTGAAACATGACCCCTGGAACACGGTTAGAGAGCCCATAACCTACAGAGTCTAGTGAAACATGACCCCTGGAACACGGTTAGAGAGCCCATAACCTACAGAGTCTAGTGAAACATGACCCCTGGAACACGGTTAGAGAGCCCATAACCTACAGAGTCTAGTGAAACATGACCCCTGGAACACGGTTAGAGAGCCCATAACCTACAGAGTCTAGTGAAACATGACCCCTGGAACACGGTTAGAGAGCCCATAACCTACAGAGTCTAGTGAAACATGACCCCTGGAACACGGTTAGAGAGCCCATAACCTACAGAGTCTAGTGAAACATGACCCCTGGAACACGGTTAGAGAGCCCATAACCTACAGAGTCTAGTGAAACATGACCCCTGGAACACGGTTAGAGAGCCCATAACCTACAGAGTCTAGTGAAACATGACCCCTGGAACACGGTTAGAGAGCCCATAACCTACAGAGTCTAGTGAAACATGACCCCTGGAACACGGTTAGAGAGCCCATAACCTACAGAGTCTAGTGAAACATGACCCCTGGAACACGGTTAGAGAGCCCATAACCTACAGAGTCTAGTGAAACATGACCCCTGGAACACGGTTAGAGAGCCCATAACCTACAGAGTCTAGTGAAACATGACCCCTGGAACACGGTTAGAGAGCCCATAACCTACAGAGTCTAGTGAAACATGACCCCTGGAACACGGTTAGAGAGCCCATAACCTACAGAGTCTAGTGAAACATGACCCCTGGAACACGGTTAGAGAGCCCATAACCTACAGAGTCTAGTGAAACATGACCCCTGGAACACGGTTAGAGAGCCCATAACCTACAGAGTCTAGTGAAACATGACCCCTGGAACACGGTTAGAGAGCCCATAACCTACAGAGTCTAGTGAAACATGACCCCTGGAACACGGTTAGAGAGCCCATAACCTACAGAGTCTAGTGAAACATGACCCCTGGAACACGGTTAGAGAGCCCATAACCTACAGAGTCTAGTGAAACATGACCCCTGGAACACGGTTAGAGAGCCCATAACCTACAGAGTCTAGTGAAACATGACCCCTGGAACACGGTTAGAGAGCCCATAACCTACAGAGTCTAGTGAAACATGACCCCTGGAACACGGTTAGAGAGCCCATAACCTACAGAGTCTAGTGAAACATGACCCCTGGAACACGGTTAGAGAGCCCATAACCTACAGAGTCTAGTGAAACATGACCCCTGGAACACGGTTAGAGAGCCCATAACCTACAGAGTCTAGTGAAACATGACCCCTGGAACACGGTTAGAGAGCCCATAACCTACAGAGTCTAGTGAAACATGACCCCTGGAACACGGTTAGAGAGCCCATAACCTACAGAGTCTAGTGAAACATGACCCCTGGAACACGGTTAGAGAGCCCATAACCTACAGAGTCTAGTGAAACATGACCCCTGGAACACGGTTAGAGAGCCCATAACCTACAGAGTCTAGTGAAACATGACCCCTGGAACACGGTTAGAGAGCCCATAACCTACAGAGTCTAGTGAAACATGACCCCTGGAACACGGTTAGAGAGCCCATAACCTACAGAGTCTAGTGAAACATGACCCCTGGAACACGGTTAGAGAGCCCATAACCTACAGAGTCTAGTGAAACATGACCCCTGGAACACGGTTAGAGAGCCCATAACCTACAGAGTCTAGTGAAACATGACCCCTGGAACACGGTTAGAGAGCCCATAACCTACAGAGTCTAGTGAAACATGACCCCTGGAACACGGTTAGAGAGCCCATAACCTACAGAGTCTAGTGAAACATGACCCCTGGAACACGGTTAGAGAGCCCATAACCTACAGAGTCTAGTGAAACATGACCCCTGGAACACGGTTAGAGAGCCCATAACCTACAGAGTCTAGTGAAACATGACCCCTGGAACACGGTTAGAGAGCCCATAACCTACAGAGTCTAGTGAAACATGACCCCTGGAACACGGTTAGAGAGCCCATAACCTACAGAGTCTAGTGAAACATGACCCCTGGAACACGGTTAGAGAGCCCATAACCTACAGAGTCTAGTGAAACATGACCCCTGGAACACGGTTAGAGAGCCCATAACCTACAGAGTCTAGTGAAACATGACCCCTGGAACACGGTTAGAGAGCCCATAACCTACAGAGTCTAGTGAAACATGACCCCTGGAACACGGTTAGAGAGCCCATAACCTACAGAGTCTAGTGAAACATGACCCCTGGAACACGGTTAGAGAGCCCATAACCTACAGAGTCTAGTGAAACATGACCCCTGGAACACGGTTAGAGAGCCCATAACCTACAGAGTCTAGTGAAACATGACCCCTGGAACACGGTTAGAGAGCCCATAACCTACAGAGTCTAGTGAAACATGACCCCTGGAACACGGTTAGAGAGCCCATAACCTACAGAGTCTAGTGAAACATGACCCCTGGAACACGGTTAGAGAGCCCATAACCTACAGAGTCTAGTGAAACATGACCCCTGGAACACGGTTAGAGAGCCCATAACCTACAGAGTCTAGTGAAACATGACCCCTGGAACACGGTTAGAGAGCCCATAACCTACAGAGTCTAGTGAAACATGACCCCTGGAACACGGTTAGAGAGCCCATAACCTACAGAGTCTAGTGAAACATGACCCCTGGAACACGGTTAGAGAGCCCATAACCTACAGAGTCTAGTGAAACATGACCCCTGGAACACGGTTAGAGAGCCCATAACCTACAGAGTCTAGTGAAACATGACCCCTGGAACACGGTTAGAGAGCCCATAACCTACAGAGTCTAGTGAAACATGACCCCTGGAACACGGTTAGAGAGCCCATAACCTACAGAGTCTAGTGAAACATGACCCCTGGAACACGGTTAGAGAGCCCATAACCTACAGAGTCTAGTGAAACATGACCCCTGGAACACGGTTAGAGAGCCCATAACCTACAGAGTCTAGTGAAACATGACCCCTGGAACACGGTTAGAGAGCCCATAACCTACAGAGTCTAGTGAAACATGACCCCTGGAACACGGTTAGAGAGCCCATAACCTACAGAGTCTAGTGAAACATGACCCCTGGAACACGGTTAGAGAGCCCATAACCTACAGAGTCTAGTGAAACATGACCCCTGGAACACGGTTAGAGAGCCCATAACCTACAGAGTCTAGTGAAACATGACCCCTGGAACACGGTTAGAGAGCCCATAACCTACAGAGTCTAGTGAAACATGACCCCTGGAACACGGTTAGAGAGCCCATAACCTACAGAGTCTAGTGAAACATGACCCCTGGAACACGGTTAGAGAGCCCATAACCTACAGAGTCTAGTGAAACATGACCCCTGGAACACGGTTAGAGAGCCCATAACCTACAGAGTCTAGTGAAACATGACCCCTGGAACACGGTTAGAGAGCCCATAACCTACAGAGTCTAGTGAAACATGACCCCTGGAACACGGTTAGAGAGCCCATAACCTACAGAGTCTAGTGAAACATGACCCCTGGAACACGGTTAGAGAGCCCATAACCTACAGAGTCTAGTGAAACATGACCCCTGGAACACGGTTAGAGAGCCCATAACCTACAGAGTCTAGTGAAACATGACCCCTGGAACACGGTTAGAGAGCCCATAACCTACAGAGTCTAGTGAAACATGACCCCTGGAACACGGTTAGAGAGCCCATAACCTACAGAGTCTAGTGAAACATGACCCCTGGAACACGGTTAGAGAGCCCATAACCTACAGAGTCTAGTGAAACATGACCCCTGGAACACGGTTAGAGAGCCCATAACCTACAGAGTCTAGTGAAACATGACCCCTGGAACACGGTTAGAGAGCCCATAACCTACAGAGTCTAGTGAAACATGACCCCTGGAACACGGTTAGAGAGCCCATAACCTACAGAGTCTAGTGAAACATGACCCCTGGAACACGGTTAGAGAGCCCATAACCTACAGAGTCTAGTGAAACATGACCCCTGGAACACGGTTAGAGAGCCCATAACCTACAGAGTCTAGTGAAACATGACCCCTGGAACACGGTTAGAGAGCCCATAACCTACAGAGTCTAGTGAAACATGACCCCTGGAACACGGTTAGAGAGCCCATAACCTACAGAGTCTAGTGAAACATGACCCCTGGAACACGGTTAGAGAGCCCATAACCTACAGAGTCTAGTGAAACATGACCCCTGGAACACGGTTAGAGAGCCCATAACCTACAGAGTCTAGTGAAACATGACCCCTGGAACACGGTTAGAGAGCCCATAACCTACAGAGTCTAGTGAAACATGACCCCTGGAACACGGTTAGAGAGCCCATAACCTACAGAGTCTAGTGAAACATGACCCCTGGAACACGGTTAGAGAGCCCATAACCTACAGAGTCTAGTGAAACATGACCCCTGGAACACGGTTAGAGAGCCCATAACCTACAGAGTCTAGTGAAACATGACCCCTGGAACACGGTTAGAGAGCCCATAACCTACAGAGTCTAGTGAAACATGACCCCTGGAACACGGTTAGAGAGCCCATAACCTACAGAGTCTAGTGAAACATGACCCCTGGAACACGGTTAGAGAGCCCATAACCTACAGAGTCTAGTGAAACATGACCCCTGGAACACGGTTAGAGAGCCCATAACCTACAGAGTCTAGTGAAACATGACCCCTGGAACACGGTTAGAGAGCCCATAACCTACAGAGTCTAGTGAAACATGACCCCTGGAACACGGTTAGAGAGCCCATAACCTACAGAGTCTAGTGAAACATGACCCCTGGAACACGGTTAGAGAGCCCATAACCTACAGAGTCTAGTGAAACATGACCCCTGGAACACGGTTAGAGAGCCCATAACCTACAGAGTCTAGTGAAACATGACCCCTGGAACACGGTTAGAGAGCCCATAACCTACAGAGTCTAGTGAAACATGACCCCTGGAACACGGTTAGAGAGCCCATAACCTACAGAGTCTAGTGAAACATGACCCCTGGAACACGGTTAGAGAGCCCATAACCTACAGAGTCTAGTGAAACATGACCCCTGGAACACGGTTAGAGAGCCCATAACCTACAGAGTCTAGTGAAACATGACCCCTGGAACACGGTTAGAGAGCCCATAACCTACAGAGTCTAGTGAAACATGACCCCTGGAACACGGTTAGAGAGCCCATAACCTACAGAGTCTAGTGAAACATGACCCCTGGAACACGGTTAGAGAGCCCATAACCTACAGAGTCTAGTGAAACATGACCCCTGGAACACGGTTAGAGAGCCCATAACCTACAGAGTCTAGTGAAACATGACCCCTGGAACACGGTTAGAGAGCCCATAACCTACAGAGTCTAGTGAAACATGACCCCTGGAACACGGTTAGAGAGCCCATAACCTACAGAGTCTAGTGAAACATGACCCCTGGAACACGGTTAGAGAGCCCATAACCTACAGAGTCTAGTGAAACATGACCCCTGGAACACGGTTAGAGAGCCCATAACCTACAGAGTCTAGTGAAACATGACCCCTGGAACACGGTTAGAGAGCCCATAACCTACAGAGTCTAGTGAAACATGACCCCTGGAACACGGTTAGAGAGCCCATAACCTACAGAGTCTAGTGAAACATGACCCCTGGAACACGGTTAGAGAGCCCATAACCTACAGAGTCTAGTGAAACATGACCCCTGGAACACGGTTAGAGAGCCCATAACCTACAGAGTCTAGTGAAACATGACCCCTGGAACACGGTTAGAGAGCCCATAACCTACAGAGTCTAGTGAAACATGACCCCTGGAACACGGTTAGAGAGCCCATAACCTACAGAGTCTAGTGAAACATGACCCCTGGAACACGGTTAGAGAGCCCATAACCTACAGAGTCTAGTGAAACATGACCCCTGGAACACGGTTAGAGAGCCCATAACCTACAGAGTCTAGTGAAACATGACCCCTGGAACACGGTTAGAGAGCCCATAACCTACAGAGTCTAGTGAAACATGACCCCTGGAACACGGTTAGAGAGCCCATAACCTACAGAGTCTAGTGAAACATGACCCCTGGAACACGGTTAGAGAGCCCATAACCTACAGAGTCTAGTGAAACATGACCCCTGGAACACGGTTAGAGAGCCCATAACCTACAGAGTCTAGTGAAACATGACCCCTGGAACACGGTTAGAGAGCCCATAACCTACAGAGTCTAGTGAAACATGACCCCTGGAACACGGTTAGAGAGCCCATAACCTACAGAGTCTAGTGAAACATGACCCCTGGAACACGGTTAGAGAGCCCATAACCTACAGAGTCTAGTGAAACATGACCCCTGGAACACGGTTAGAGAGCCCATAACCTACAGAGTCTAGTGAAACATGACCCCTGGAACACGGTTAGAGAGCCCATAACCTACAGAGTCTAGTGAAACATGACCCCTGGAACACGGTTAGAGAGCCCATAACCTACAGAGTCTAGTGAAACATGACCCCTGGAACACGGTTAGAGAGCCCATAACCTACAGAGTCTAGTGAAACATGACCCCTGGAACACGGTTAGAGAGCCCATAACCTACAGAGTCTAGTGAAACATGACCCCTGGAACACGGTTAGAGAGCCCATAACCTACAGAGTCTAGTGAAACATGACCCCTGGAACACGGTTAGAGAGCCCATAACCTACAGAGTCTAGTGAAACATGACCCCTGGAACACGGTTAGAGAGCCCATAACCTACAGAGTCTAGTGAAACATGACCCCTGGAACACGGTTAGAGAGCCCATAACCTACAGAGTCTAGTGAAACATGACCCCTGGAACACGGTTAGAGAGCCCATAACCTACAGAGTCTAGTGAAACATGACCCCTGGAACACGGTTAGAGAGCCCATAACCTACAGAGTCTAGTGAAACATGACCCCTGGAACACGGTTAGAGAGCCCATAACCTACAGAGTCTAGTGAAACATGACCCCTGGAACACGGTTAGAGAGCCCATAACCTACAGAGTCTAGTGAAACATGACCCCTGGAACACGGTTAGAGAGCCCATAACCTACAGAGTCTAGTGAAACATGACCCCTGGAACACGGTTAGAGAGCCCATAACCTACAGAGTCTAGTGAAACATGACCCCTGGAACACGGTTAGAGAGCCCATAACCTACAGAGTCTAGTGAAACATGACCCCTGGAACACGGTTAGAGAGCCCATAACCTACAGAGTCTAGTGAAACATGACCCCTGGAACACGGTTAGAGAGCCCATAACCTACAGAGTCTAGTGAAACATGACCCCTGGAACACGGTTAGAGAGCCCATAACCTACAGAGTCTAGTGAAACATGACCCCTGGAACACGGTTAGAGAGCCCATAACCTACAGAGTCTAGTGAAACATGACCCCTGGAACACGGTTAGAGAGCCCATAACCTACAGAGTCTAGTGAAACATGACCCCTGGAACACGGTTAGAGAGCCCATAACCTACAGAGTCTAGTGAAACATGACCCCTGGAACACGGTTAGAGAGCCCATAACCTACAGAGTCTAGTGAAACATGACCCCTGGAACACGGTTAGAGAGCCCATAACCTACAGAGTCTAGTGAAACATGACCCCTGGAACACGGTTAGAGAGCCCATAACCTACAGAGTCTAGTGAAACATGACCCCTGGAACACGGTTAGAGAGCCCATAACCTACAGAGTCTAGTGAAACATGACCCCTGGAACACGGTTAGAGAGCCCATAACCTACAGAGTCTAGTGAAACATGACCCCTGGAACACGGTTAGAGAGCCCATAACCTACAGAGTCTAGTGAAACATGACCCCTGGAACACGGTTAGAGAGCCCATAACCTACAGAGTCTAGTGAAACATGACCCCTGGAACACGGTTAGAGAGCCCATAACCTACAGAGTCTAGTGAAACATGACCCCTGGAACACGGTTAGAGAGCCCATAACCTACAGAGTCTAGTGAAACATGACCCCTGGAACACGGTTAGAGAGCCCATAACCTACAGAGTCTAGTGAAACATGACCCCTGGAACACGGTTAGAGAGCCCATAACCTACAGAGTCTAGTGAAACATGACCCCTGGAACACGGTTAGAGAGCCCATAACCTACAGAGTCTAGTGAAACATGACCCCTGGAACACGGTTAGAGAGCCCATAACCTACAGAGTCTAGTGAAACATGACCCCTGGAACACGGTTAGAGAGCCCATAACCTACAGAGTCTAGTGAAACATGACCCCTGGAACACGGTTAGAGAGCCCATAACCTACAGAGTCTAGTGAAACATGACCCCTGGAACACGGTTAGAGAGCCCATAACCTACAGAGTCTAGTGAAACATGACCCCTGGAACACGGTTAGAGAGCCCATAACCTACAGAGTCTAGTGAAACATGACCCCTGGAACACGGTTAGAGAGCCCATAACCTACAGAGTCTAGTGAAACATGACCCCTGGAACACGGTTAGAGAGCCCATAACCTACAGAGTCTAGTGAAACATGACCCCTGGAACACGGTTAGAGAGCCCATAACCTACAGAGTCTAGTGAAACATGACCCCTGGAACACGGTTAGAGAGCCCATAACCTACAGAGTCTAGTGAAACATGACCCCTGGAACACGGTTAGAGAGCCCATAACCTACAGAGTCTAGTGAAACATGACCCCTGGAACACGGTTAGAGAGCCCATAACCTACAGAGTCTAGTGAAACATGACCCCTGGAACACGGTTAGAGAGCCCATAACCTACAGAGTCTAGTGAAACATGACCCCTGGAACACGGTTAGAGAGCCCATAACCTACAGAGTCTAGTGAAACATGACCCCTGGAACACGGTTAGAGAGCCCATAACCTACAGAGTCTAGTGAAACATGACCCCTGGAACACGGTTAGAGAGCCCATAACCTACAGAGTCTAGTGAAACATGACCCCTGGAACACGGTTAGAGAGCCCATAACCTACAGAGTCTAGTGAAACATGACCCCTGGAACACGGTTAGAGAGCCCATAACCTACAGAGTCTAGTGAAACATGACCCCTGGAACACGGTTAGAGAGCCCATAACCTACAGAGTCTAGTGAAACATGACCCCTGGAACACGGTTAGAGAGCCCATAACCTACAGAGTCTAGTGAAACATGACCCCTGGAACACGGTTAGAGAGCCCATAACCTACAGAGTCTAGTGAAACATGACCCCTGGAACACGGTTAGAGAGCCCATAACCTACAGAGTCTAGTGAAACATGACCCCTGGAACACGGTTAGAGAGCCCATAACCTACAGAGTCTAGTGAAACATGACCCCTGGAACACGGTTAGAGAGCCCATAACCTACAGAGTCTAGTGAAACATGACCCCTGGAACACGGTTAGAGAGCCCATAACCTACAGAGTCTAGTGAAACATGACCCCTGGAACACGGTTAGAGAGCCCATAACCTACAGAGTCTAGTGAAACATGACCCCTGGAACACGGTTAGAGAGCCCATAACCTACAGAGTCTAGTGAAACATGACCCCTGGAACACGGTTAGAGAGCCCATAACCTACAGAGTCTAGTGAAACATGACCCCTGGAACACGGTTAGAGAGCCCATAACCTACAGAGTCTAGTGAAACATGACCCCTGGAACACGGTTAGAGAGCCCATAACCTACAGAGTCTAGTGAAACATGACCCCTGGAACACGGTTAGAGAGCCCATAACCTACAGAGTCTAGTGAAACATGACCCCTGGAACACGGTTAGAGAGCCCATAACCTACAGAGTCTAGTGAAACATGACCCCTGGAACACGGTTAGAGAGCCCATAACCTACAGAGTCTAGTGAAACATGACCCCTGGAACACGGTTAGAGAGCCCATAACCTACAGAGTCTAGTGAAACATGACCCCTGGAACACGGTTAGAGAGCCCATAACCTACAGAGTCTAGTGAAACATGACCCCTGGAACACGGTTAGAGAGCCCATAACCTACAGAGTCTAGTGAAACATGACCCCTGGAACACGGTTAGAGAGCCCATAACCTACAGAGTCTAGTGAAACATGACCCCTGGAACACGGTTAGAGAGCCCATAACCTACAGAGTCTAGTGAAACATGACCCCTGGAACACGGTTAGAGAGCCCATAACCTACAGAGTCTAGTGAAACATGACCCCTGGAACACGGTTAGAGAGCCCATAACCTACAGAGTCTAGTGAAACATGACCCCTGGAACACGGTTAGAGAGCCCATAACCTACAGAGTCTAGTGAAACATGACCCCTGGAACACGGTTAGAGAGCCCATAACCTACAGAGTCTAGTGAAACATGACCCCTGGAACACGGTTAGAGAGCCCATAACCTACAGAGTCTAGTGAAACATGACCCCTGGAACACGGTTAGAGAGCCCATAACCTACAGAGTCTAGTGAAACATGACCCCTGGAACACGGTTAGAGAGCCCATAACCTACAGAGTCTAGTGAAACATGACCCCTGGAACACGGTTAGAGAGCCCATAACCTACAGGTCTAGTGAAACATGACCCCTGGAACACGGTTAGAGAGCCCATAACCTACAGAGTCTAGTGAAACATGACCCCTGGAACACGGTTAGAGAGCCCATAACCTACAGAGTCTAGTGAAACATGACCCCTGGAACACGGTTAGAGAGCCCATAACCTACAGAGTCTAGTGAAACATGACCCCTGGAACACGGTTAGAGAGCCCATAACCTACAGAGTCTAGTGAAACATGACCCCTGGAACACGGTTAGAGAGCCCATAACCTACAGAGTCTAGTGAAACATGACCCCTGGAACACGGTTAGAGAGCCCATAACCTACAGAGTCTAGTGAAACATGACCCCTGGAACACGGTTAGAGAGCCCATAACCTACAGAGTCTAGTGAAACATGACCCCTGGAACACGGTTAGAGAGCCCATAACCTACAGAGTCTAGTGAAACATGACCCCTGGAACACGGTTAGAGAGCCCATAACCTACAGAGTCTAGTGAAACATGACCCCTGGAACACGGTTAGAGAGCCCATAACCTACAGAGTCTAGTGAAACATGACCCCTGGAACACGGTTAGAGAGCCCATAACCTACAGAGTCTAGTGAAACATGACCCCTGGAACACGGTTAGAGAGCCCATAACCTACAGAGTCTAGTGAAACATGACCCCTGGAACACGGTTAGAGAGCCCATAACCTACAGAGTCTAGTGAAACATGACCCCTGGAACACGGTTAGAGAGCCCATAACCTACAGAGTCTAGTGAAACATGACCCCTGGAACACGGTTAGAGAGCCCATAACCTACAGAGTCTAGAGAAACATGACCCCTGGAACACGGTTAGAGAGCCCATAACCTACAGAGTCTAGTGAAACATGACCCCTGGAACACGGTTAGAGAGCCCATAACCTACAGAGTCTAGTGAAACATGACCCCTGGAACACGGTTAGAGAGCCCATAACCTACAGAGTCTAGTGAAACATGACCCCTGGAACACGGTTAGAGAGCCCATAACCTACAGAGTCTAGTGAAACATGACCCCTGGAACACGGTTAGAGAGCCCATAACCTACAGAGTCTAGTGAAACATGACCCCTGGAACACGGTTAGAGAGCCCATAACCTACAGAGTCTAGTGAAACATGACCCCTGGAACACGGTTAGAGAGCCCATAACCTACAGAGTCTAGTGAAACATGACCCCTGGAACACGGTTAGAGAGCCCATAACCTACAGAGTCTAGTGAAACATGACCCCTGGAACACGGTTAGAGAGCCCATAACCTACAGAGTCTAGTGAAACATGACCCCTGGAACACGGTTAGAGAGCCCATAACCTACAGAGTCTAGTGAAACATGACCCCTGGAACACGGTTAGAGAGCCCATAACCTACAGAGTCTAGTGAAACATGACCCCTGGAACACGGTTAGAGAGCCCATAACCTACAGAGTCTAGTGAAACATGACCCCTGGAACACGGTTAGAGAGCCCATAACCTACAGAGTCTAGTGAAACATGACCCCTGGAACACGGTTAGAGAGCCCATAACCTACAGAGTCTAGTGAAACATGACCCCTGGAACACGGTTAGAGAGCCCATAACCTACAGAGTCTAGTGAAACATGACCCCTGGAACACGGTTAGAGAGCCCATAACCTACAGAGTCTAGAGAAACATGACCCCTGGAACACGGTTAGAGAGCCCATAACCTACAGGTCTAGTGAAACATGACCCCTGGAACACGGTTAGAGAGCCCATAACCTACAGAGTCTAGTGAAACATGACCCCTGGAACACGGTTAGAGAGCCCATAACCTACAGAGTCTAGTGAAACATGACCCCTGGAACACGGTTAGAGAGCCCATAACCTACAGAGTCTAGTGAAACATGACCCCTGGAACACGGTTAGAGAGCCCATAACCTACAGAGTCTAGTGAAACATGACCCCTGGAACACGGTTAGAGAGCCCATAACCTACAGAGTCTAGTGAAACATGACCCCTGGAACACGGTTAGAGAGCCCATAACCTACAGAGTCTAGTGAAACATGACCCCTGGAACACGGTTAGAGAGCCCATAACCTACAGAGTCTAGTGAAACATGACCCCTGGAACACGGTTAGAGAGCCCATAACCTACAGAGTCTAGTGAAACATGACCCCTGGAACACGGTTAGAGAGCCCATAACCTACAGAGTCTAGTGAAACATGACCCCTGGAACACGGTTAGAGAGCCCATAACCTACAGAGTCTAGTGAAACATGACCCCTGGAACACGGTTAGAGAGCCCATAACCTACAGAGTCTAGTGAAACATGACCCCTGGAACACGGTTAGAGAGCCCATAACCTACAGAGTCTAGAGAAACATGACCCCTGGAACACGGTTAGAGAGCCCATAACCTACAGAGTCTAGTGAAACATGACCCCTGGAACACGGTTAGAGAGCCCATAACCTACAGAGTCTAGTGAAACATGACCCCTGGAACACGGTTAGAGAGCCCATAACCTACAGAGTCTAGTGAAACATGACCCCTGGAACACGGTTAGAGAGCCCATAACCTACAGAGTCTAGTGAAACATGACCCCTGGAACACGGTTAGAGAGCCCATAACCTACAGAGTCTAGTGAAACATGACCCCTGGAACACGGTTAGAGAGCCCATAACCTACAGAGTCTAGTGAAACATGACCCCTGGAACACGGTTAGAGAGCCCATAACCTACAGAGTCTAGTGAAACATGACCCCTGGAACACGGTTAGAGAGCCCATAACCTACAGAGTCTAGTGAAACATGACCCCTGGAACACGGTTAGAGAGCCCATAACCTACAGAGTCTAGTGAAACATGACCCCTGGAACACGGTTAGAGAGCCCATAACCTACAGAGTCTAGTGAAACATGACCCCTGGAACACGGTTAGAGAGCCCATAACCTACAGAGTCTAGTGAAACATGACCCCTGGAACACGGTTAGAGAGCCCATAACCTACAGAGTCTAGTGAAACATGACCCCTGGAACACGGTTAGAGAGCCCATAACCTACAGAGTCTAGTGAAACATGACCCCTGGAACACGGTTAGAGAGCCCATAACCTACAGAGTCTAGTGAAACATGACCCCTGGAACACGGTTAGAGAGCCCATAACCTACAGAGTCTAGTGAAACATGACCCCTGGAACACGGTTAGAGAGCCCATAACCTACAGAGTCTAGAGAAACATGACCCCTGGAACACGGTTAGAGAGCCCATAACCTACAGAGTCTAGTGAAACATGACCCCTGGAACACGGTTAGAGAGCCCATAACCTACAGAGTCTAGTGAAACATGACCCCTGGAACACGGTTAGAGAGCCCATAACCTACAGAGTCTAGTGAAACATGACCCCTGGAACACGGTTAGAGAGCCCATAACCTACAGAGTCTAGTGAAACATGACCCCTGGAACACGGTTAGAGAGCCCATAACCTACAGAGTCTAGTGAAACATGACCCCTGGAACACGGTTAGAGAGCCCATAACCTACAGAGTCTAGAGAAACATGACCCCTGGAACACGGTTAGAGAGCCCATAACCTACAGAGTCTAGTGAAACATGACCCCTGGAACACGGTTAGAGAGCCCATAACCTACAGAGTCTAGTGAAACATGACCCCTGGAACACGGTTAGAGAGCCCATAACCTACAGAGTCTAGTGAAACATGACCCCTGGAACACGGTTAGAGAGCCCATAACCTACAGAGTCTAGTGAAACATGACCCCTGAAACACGGTTAGAGAGCCCATAACCTACAGAGTCTAGTGAAACATGACCCCTGGAACACGGTTAGAGAGCCCATAACCTACAGAGTCTAGTGAAACATGACCCCTGGAACACGGTTAGAGAGCCCATAACCTACAGAGTCTAGAGAAACTTGACCCCTGGAACACGGTTAGAGAGCCCATAACCTACAGAGTCTAGTGAAACATGACCCCTGGGACACGGTTAGAGAGACCATAACCTACAGAGTCTAGAGAAACATGACCCCTGGAACACGGTTAGAGAGCCCATAACCTACAGAGTCTAGAGAAACATGACCCCTGGAACATGGTTAGTGAGCCCATAACCTACAGTCTAGTGAAACATGACCCCTGGAACACGGTTAGAGAGCCCAAAACCTACAGAGTCTAGTGAAACATGACCCCTGGAACACGGTTAGAGAGCCCATAACCTACAGAGTCTAGTGGAACATGACCCCTGGAACACGGTTAGAGAGCCCATAACCTACAGAGTCTAGTGAAACATGACCCCTGGAACACGGTTAGAGAGCCCATAACCTACAGAGTCTAGAGAAACATGACCCCTGGAACACGGTTAGAGAGCCCATAACCTACAGAGTCTAGTGAAACATGACCCCTGGAACACGGTTAGAGAGCCCATAACCTACAGAGTCTAGTGAAACATGACCCCTGGAACACGGTTAGAGAGCCCATAACCTACAGAGTCTAGTGAAACATGACCCCTGAAACACGGTTAGAGAGCCCATAACCTACAGAGTCTAGTGAAACATGACCCCTGGAACACGGTTAGAGAGCCCATAACCTACAGAGTCTAGAGAAACATGACCCCTGGAACACGGTTAGAGAGCCCATAACCTACAGAGTCTAGTGAAACATGACCCCTGGAACACGGTTAGAGAGCCCATAACCTACAGAGTCTAGTGAAACATGACCCCTGGAACACGGTTAGAGAGCCCATAACCTACAGAGTCTAGTGAAACATGACCCCTGGAACACGGTTAGAGAGCCCATAACCTACAGAGTCTAGTGAAACATGACCCCTGAAACACGGTTAGAGAGCCCATAACCTACAGAGTCTAGTGAAACATGACCCCTGGAACACGGTTAGAGAGCCCATAACCTACAGAGTCTAGTGAAACATGACCCCTGGAACACGGTTAGAGAGCCCATAACCTAGTGAAACATGACCCCTGGAACACGGTTAGAGAGCCCATAACCTACAGAGTCTAGTGAAACATGACCCCTGGAACACGGTTAGAGAGCCCATAACCTACAGAGTCTAGTGAAACATGACCCCTGGAACACGGTTAGAGAGGCCATAACCTACAGAGTCTAGAGAAACATGACCCCTAGGAACACGGTTAGAGAGCCCATAACCTACAGAGTCTAGTGGAACATGACCCCTGGAACACGGTTAGAGAGCCCATAACCTACAGAGTCTAGTGAAACATGACCCCTGGAACACGGTTAGAGAGCCCATAACCTACAGAGTCTAGTGAAACATGACCCCTGAAACATGGTTAGAGAGCCCATAACCTACAGAGTCTAGTGAAACATGACCCCTGGAACACGGTTAGAGAGCTCATAACCTACAGAGTCTAGTGAAACATGACCCCTGGAACACGGTTAGAGAGCCCATAACCTACAGAGTCTAGAGAAACTTGACCCCTGGAACACGGTTAGAGAGCCCATAACCTACAGAGTCTAGTGAAACATGACCCCTGGGACACGGTTAGAGAGACCATAACCTACAGAGTCTAGAGAAACATGACCCCTGGAACACGGTTAGAGAGCCCATAACCTACAGAGTCTAGAGAAACATGACCCCTGGAACATGGTTAGTGAGCCCATAACCTACAGTCTAGTGAAACATGACCCCTGGAACACGGTTAGAGAGCCCAAAACCTACAGAGTCTAGTGAAACATGACCCCTGGAACACGGTTAGAGAGCCCATAACCTACAGAGTCTAGTGGAACATGACCCCTGGAACACGGTTAGAGAGCCCATAACCTACAGAGTCTAGTGAAACATGACCCCTGGAACACGGTTAGAGAGCCCATAACCTACAGAGTCTAGAGAAACATGACCCCTGGAACACGGTTAGAGAGCCCATAACCTACAGAGTCTAGTGAAACATGACCCCTGGAACACGGTTAGAGAGCCCATAACCTACAGAGTCTAGTGAAACATGACCCCTGGAACACGGTTAGAGAGCCCATAACCTACAGAGTCTAGTGAAACATGACCCCTGAAACACGGTTAGAGAGCCCATAACCTACAGAGTCTAGTGAAACATGACCCCTGGAACACGGTTAGAGAGCCCATAACCTACAGAGTCTAGAGAAACATGACCCCTGGAACACGGTTAGAGAGCCCATAACCTACAGAGTCTAGTGAAACATGACCCCTGGAACACGGTTAGAGAGCCCATAACCTACAGAGTCTAGTGAAACATGACCCCTGGAACACGGTTAGAGAGCCCATAACCTACAGAGTCTAGTGAAACATGACCCCTGGAACACGGTTAGAGAGCCCATAACCTACAGAGTCTAGTGAAACATGACCCCTGAAACACGGTTAGAGAGCCCATAACCTACAGAGTCTAGTGAAACATGACCCCTGGAACACGGTTAGAGAGCCCATAACCTACAGAGTCTAGTGAAACATGACCCCTGGAACACGGTTAGAGAGCCCATAACCTAGTGAAACATGACCCCTGGAACACGGTTAGAGAGCCCATAACCTACAGAGTCTAGTGAAACATGACCCCTGGAACACGGTTAGAGAGCCCATAACCTACAGAGTCTAGTGAAACATGACCCCTGGAACACGGTTAGAGAGGCCATAACCTACAGAGTCTAGAGAAACATGACCCCTAGGAACACGGTTAGAGAGCCCATAACCTACAGAGTCTAGTGGAACATGACCCCTGGAACACGGTTAGAGAGCCCATAACCTACAGAGTCTAGTGAAACATGACCCCTGGAACACGGTTAGAGAGCCCATAACCTACAGAGTCTAGTGGAACATGACCCCTGGAACACGGTTAGAGAGCCCATAACCTACAGAGTCTAGTGAAACATGACCCCTAGGAACACGGTTAGAGAGTTCATAACCTACAGAGTCTAGTGAAACATGACCCCTGGAACACGGTTAGAGAGCCCATAACCTACAGAGTCTAGTGAAACATGACCCCTGGAACACGGTTAGAGAGCCCATAACCTACAGAGTCTAGAGAAACATGACCCCTGGAACACGGTTAGAGAGCCCATAACCTACAGAGTCTAGTGAAACATGACCCCTGGAACACGGTTAGAGAGCCCATAACCTACAGAGTCTAGTGAAACATGACCCCTGGAACACGGTTAGAGAGCCCATAACCTACAGAGTCTAGTGAAACATGACCCCTAGGAACACGGTTAGAGAGTCCATAACCTACAGAGTCTAGTGAAACATGACCCCTGGAACACGGTTAGAGAGCCCATAACCTACAGAGTCTAGTGAAACATGACCCCTGGAACACGGTTAGAGAGCCCATAACCTACAGAGTCTAGAGAAACATGACCCCTGGAACACGGTTAGAGAGCCCATAACCTACAGAGTCTAGTGAAACATGACCCCTGGAACACGGTTAGAGAGCCCATAACCTACAGAGTCTAGTGAAACATGACCCCTGGAACACGGTTAGAGAGCCCATAACCTACAGAGTCTAGTGAAACATGACCCCTGGAACACGGTTAGAGAGCCCATAACCTACAGAGTCTAGAGAAACATGACCCCTGGAACATGGTTAGAGAGCCCATAACCTACAGTCTAGTGAAACATGACCCCTGGAACACGGTTAGAGAGCTCATAACCTACAGAGTCTAGTGAAACATGACCCCTGGAACACGGTTAGAGAGCCCATAACCTACAGAGTCTAGTGAAACATGACCCCTGGAACACGGTTAGAGAGCCCATAACCTACAGAGTCTAGTGGAACATGACCCCTGGAACACGGTTAGAGAGCCCATAACCTACAGAGTCTAGTGAAACATGACCCCTGGAACACGGTTAGAGAGCCCATAACCTACAGAGTCTAGTGAAACATGACCCCTGAAACACGGTTAGAGAGCCCATAACCTACAGAGTCTAGTGAAACATGACCCCTGGAACACGGTTAGAGAGCCCATAACCTACAGAGTCTAGAGAAACATGACCCCTGGAACACGGTTAGAGAGCCCATAACCTACAGAGTCTAGTGAAACATGACCCCTGGAACACGGTTAGAGAGCCCATAACCTACAGAGTCTAGTGAAACATGACCCCTGGAACACGGTTAGAGAGCCCATAACCTACAGAGTCTAGTGAAACATGACCCCTGGTACACGGTTAGAGAGCCCATAACCTACAGAGTCTAGTGAAACATGACCCCTGAAACACGGTTAGAGAGCCCATAACCTACAGAGTCTAGTGAAACATGACCCCTGGAACACGGTTAGAGAGCTCATAACCTACAGAGTCTAGTGAAATATGACCCCTGGAACACGGTTAGAGAGCCCATAACCTACAGAGTCTAGAGAAACTTGACCCCTGGAACACGGTTAGAGAGCCCATAACCTACAGAGTCTAGTGAAACATGACCCCTGGGACACGGTTAGAGAGACCATAACCTACAGAGTCTAGAGAAACATGACCCCTGGAACACGGTTAGAGAGCCCATAACCTACAGAGTCTAGAGAAACATGACCCCTGGAACATGGTTAGTGAGCCCATAACCTACAGTCTAGTGAAACATGACCCCTGGAACACGGTTAGAGAGCCCAAAACCTACAGAGTCTAGTGAAACATGACCCCTGGAACACGGTTAGAGAGCCCATAACCTACAGAGTCTAGTGGAACATGACCCCTGGAACACGGTTAGAGAGCCCATAACCTACAGAGTCTAGTGAAACATGACCCCTGGAACACGGTTAGAGAGCCCATAACCTACAGAGTCTAGAGAAACATGACCCCTGGAACACGGTTAGAGAGCCCATAACCTACAGAGTCTAGTGAAACATGACCCCTGGAACACGGTTAGAGAGCCCATAACCTACAGAGTCTAGTGAAACATGACCCCTGGAACACGGTTAGAGAGCCCATAACCTACAGAGTCTAGTGAAACATGACCCCTGAAACACGGTTAGAGAGCCCATAACCTACAGAGTCTAGTGAAACATGACCCCTGGAACACGGTTAGAGAGCCCATAACCTACAGAGTCTAGAGAAACATGACCCCTGGAACACGGTTAGAGAGCCCATAACCTACAGAGTCTAGTGAAACATGACCCCTGGAACACGGTTAGAGAGCCCATAACCTACAGAGTCTAGTGAAACATGACCCCTGGAACACGGTTAGAGAGCCCATAACCTACAGAGTCTAGTGAAACATGACCCCTGGAACACGGTTAGAGAGCCCATAACCTACAGAGTCTAGTGAAACATGACCCCTGAAACACGGTTAGAGAGCCCATAACCTACAGAGTCTAGTGAAACATGACCCCTGGAACACGGTTAGAGAGCCCATAACCTACAGAGTCTAGTGAAACATGACCCCTGGAACACGGTTAGAGAGCCCATAACCTAGTGAAACATGACCCCTGGAACACGGTTAGAGAGCCCATAACCTACAGAGTCTAGTGAAACATGACCCCTGGAACACGGTTAGAGAGCCCATAACCTACAGAGTCTAGTGAAACATGACCCCTGGAACACGGTTAGAGAGCCCATAACCTACAGAGTCTAGAGAAACATGACCCCTAGGAACACGGTTAGAGAGCCCATAACCTACAGAGTCTAGTGGAACATGACCCCTGGAACACGGTTAGAGAGCCCATAACCTACAGAGTCTAGTGAAACATGACCCCTGGAACACGGTTAGAGAGCCCATAACCTACAGAGTCTAGTGGAACATGACCCCTGGAACACGGTTAGAGAGCCCATAACCTACAGAGTCTAGTGAAACATGACCCCTAGGAACACGGTTAGAGAGTCCATAACCTACAGAGTCTAGTGAAACATGACCCCTGGAACACGGTTAGAGAGCCCATAACCTACAGAGTCTAGTGAAACATGACCCCTGGAACACGGTTAGAGAGCCCATAACCTACAGAGTCTAGAGAAACATGACCCCTGGAACACGGTTAGAGAGCCCATAACCTACAGAGTCTAGTGAAACATGACCCCTGGAACACGGTTAGAGAGCCCATAACCTACAGAGTCTAGTGAAACATGACCCCTAGGAACACGGTTAGAGAGTCCATAACCTACAGAGTCTAGTGAAACAGGACCCCTGGAACACGGTTAGAGAGCCCATAACCTACAGAGTCTAGTGAAACATGACCCCTGGAACACGGTTAGAGAGCCCATAACCTACAGAGTCTAGAGAAACATGACCCCTGGAACACGGTTAGAGAGCCCATAACCTACAGAGTCTAGTGAAACATGACCCCTGGAACACGGTTAGAGAGCCCATAACCTACAGAGTCTAGTGAAACATGACCCCTGGAACACGGTTAGAGAGCCCATAACCTACAGAGTCTAGTGAAACATGACCCCTGGAACACGGTTAGAGAGCCCATAACCTACAGAGTCTAGAGAAACATGACCCCTGGAACATGGTTAGAGAGCCCATAACCTACAGTCTACTGAAACATGACCCCTGGAACACGGTTAGAGAGCTCATAACCTACAGAGTCTAGTGAAACATGACCCCTGGAACACGGTTAGAGAGCCCATAACCTACAGAGTCTAGTGAAACATGACCCCTGGAACACGGTTAGAGAGCCCATAACCTACAGAGTCTAGTGGAACATGACCCCTGGAACACGGTTAGAGAGCCCATAACCTACAGAGTCTAGTGAAACATGACCCCTGGAACACGGTTAGAGAGTCCATAACCTACAGAGTCTAGTGGAACATGACCCCTGGAACACGGTTAGAGAGCCCATAACCTACAGAGTCTAGTGAAACATGACCCCTGGAACACGGTTAGAGAGCTCATAACCTACAGAGTCTAGTGAAACATGACCCCTGGAACACGGTTAGAGAGCCCATAACCTACAGAGTCTAGTGAAACATGACCCCTGGAACACGGTTAGAGAGCCCATAACCTACAGAGTCTAGTGAAACATGACCCCTGGAACACGGTTAGAGAGCCCATAACCTACAGAGTCTAGTGAAACATGACCCCTGGAACACGGTTAGAGAGCCCATAACCTACAGAGTCTAGTGAAACATGACCCCTGGAACACGGTTAGAGAGCCCATAACCTACAGAGTCTAGTGAAACATGACCCCTGGAACACGGTTAGAGAGCCCATAACCTACAGAGTCTAGTGGAACATGACCCCTGGAACACGGTTAGAGAGCCCATAACCTACAGAGTCTAGTGAAACATGACCCCTGGAACACGGTTAGAGAGCCCATAACCTACAGAGTCTAGAGAAACATGACCCCTGGAACACGGTTAGAGAGCCCATAACCTACAGAGTCTAGTGAAACATGACCCCTGGAACACGGTTAGAGAGCCCATAACCTACAGAGTCTAGTGAAACATGACCCCTGGAACACGGTTAGAGAGCCCATAACCTACAGAGTCTAGTGAAACATGACCCCTGGAACACGGTTAGAGAGCCCATAACCTACAGAGTCTAGTGAAACATGACCCCTGAAACACGGTTAGAGAGCCCATAACCTACCGAGTCTAGTGAAACATGACCCCTGGAACACGGTTAGAGAGCCCATAACCTACAGAGTCTAGAGAAACATGACCCCTGGAACACGGTTAGAGAGCCCATAACCTACAGAGTCTAGTGAAACATGACCCCTGGAACACGGTTAGAGAGCCCATAACCTACAGAGTCTAGTGAAACATGACCCCTGGAACACGGTTAGAGAGCCCATAACCTACAGAGTCTAGTGAAACATGACCCCTGGAACACGGTTAGAGAGCCCATAACCTACAGAGTCTAGTGAAACATGACCCCTGAAACACGGTTAGAGAGCCCATAACCTACAGAGTCTAGTGAAACCTGACCCCTGGAACACGGTTAGAGAGCCCATAACCTACAGAGTCTAGAGAAACTTGACCCCTGGAACACGGTTAGAGAGCCCATAACCTACAGAGTCTAGTGAAACATGACCCCTGGGACACGGTTAGAGAGACCATAACCTACAGAGTCTAGAGAAACATGACCCCTGGAACACGGTTAGAGAGCCCATAACCTACAGAGTCATGACCCCTGGAATGAGAGACACAGTCTGTCAATACATTAAAAAAAAAGTTTTTTACATGCAACAGAAACGCCAAAAATACACTCGACACAATTCTCTCTTTAAAAAAACAGAATGATTCAATCAATCAATTTTATTTTATATAGCCCTTCGTACATCAGCTAATATCTCGAAGTGCTGTGTAGAAACCCAGCCTAAAACCCCAAACAGCTAGTAATGCAGGTGTAGAAGCACAGTGGCTAGGAAAAACTCCCTAGAAAGGCCAAAACCTAGGAAGAAACCTAGAGAGGAACCAGGCTATGAGGGGTGGCCAGTCCTCTTCTGGCTGTGCCGGGTGGAGATTATAACAGAACTATGCCAAGATGTTCAAAAATGTTCATAAGTGACAAGCATGGTCAAATAATAATCATGAATAATTTTCAGTTGGCTTTTCATAGCTGATCATTAAGAGTTGAAAAACAACAGGTCTGGGACAGGTGGCGGTTCCATAACCGCAGGCAGAACAGCTGAAACTGGAATAGCAGCAAGGCCAGGCGGACTGGGGACAGCAAGGAGTCACCACGGGCGGCAGTCCCGACGCATGGTCCTAGGGCCCAGGTCCTCCGAGAGAAAGAAAGAGAGAAGGAGAAAATTAGAGAGAGCCAAGATTTTCAAAATGTTCATAAATGACAAGCATGGTCAAATAATAATCAGGAATAAATCTGTTGGCTTTTCATAGCCGATCATTAAGAGTTGAAAACAGCAGGTCTAGGACAGGTAGGGGTTCCATAACCGCAGGCAGAACAGTTGAAACTGGAATAGCAGCAAGGCCAGGCGGACTGGGGACAGCAAGGAGTCACCACGGCCGGTAGTCCCGACGTATGGTCCTAGGGCTCAGGTCCTCCGAGAGAAAGAAAGAGAGAAGGAGAAAATTAGAGAGAGCCAAGATTTTCAAAATGTTCATAAATGACAAGCATGGTCAAATAATAATCAGGAATAAATCTCAGTTGGCTTTTCATAGCCGATCATTAAGAGTTGAAAACAGCAGGTCTGGGACAGGTAGGGGTTTCGTAACCGCAGGCAGAACAGTTGAAACTGGAATAGCAGCAAGGCCGGCGGACTGGGGACAGCAAGGTGTCAGCATGCCCGGTAGTCCTGACGTATGGTCCTAGGGCTCAGGTTCTCAGAGAGAAAGAGAGAACGAGAGAATTAGAGAGAGCATACTTAAATTCACACAGGACACTGGATAAGACAGGAGAAGTACTCCAGGTATAACCAACTGACCCTAGCCCCCCGACACATAAACTACTGCAGCATAAATACTGGAGGCTGAGACAGGAGCGGTCAGAAGACCCTGTGGCCCCATCCGAAGAAACCCCCGGACAGGGCAAAACAGGAAGGATATAACCCCACCCACTCTGCCAAAGCACAGTCCCCACACCACTAGAGGGATATCCTCAACCACCAACTTACAATCCTGAGACAAGGCCGAGTATAGCCCACAAAGGTCTCCACCACAGCACAAACCAAGGGGGGGCGCCAACCCAGACAGGAAGATCACGTCAGTAACTCAACCCACTCAAGTGACGCACCCCTCCTAGGGACGGCATGAAAGAGCACCAGCAAGCCAGTGACTCAGCCCCAGTAACAGGGTTAGAGGCAGAGAATCCCAGTGGAGAGAGGGGAACCGGCCCGGCAGAGACAGCAAGGGCGGTTCGTTGCTCCAGAGCCTTTCCGTTCACCTTCACACTCCTGGGCCAGACTACACTCAATCATATGACCTACTGAAGAGATAAGTCTTCAGTAAAGACTTAAAGGTTGAGACCGAGTCTGCGTCTCTCACATGGGTAGGCAGACTGTTCCATAAAAATGGAGATCTATAGGAGAAAGCCCTGCCTCCCGCTGTTTGCTTAGAAATTCTAGGGACAATTAGGAGGCCTGCGTCTTGTGACCGTAGCGTATGTGTAGGTATGTACGGCAGGACCAACTCGGAAAGATAGGTAGGAGCAAGCCCATGTAACGCTTTATAGGTTAACAGTAAAACCTTGAAATCAGCCCTTGCCTTAACAGGAAGCCAGTGTAGGGAAGCTAGCACTGGAGTAATATGATCAAATTTCTTGGTTCTAGTCAGGATTCTAGCAGCCGTATTTAGCACTAACTGAAGTTTATTTAGTGCTTTATCCGGGTAGCCGGAAAGTAGAGCATTGCAGTAGTCTAACCTAGAAGTAACAAATGCATGGATTAATTTTTCTGCATCATTTTTGGACAGAAAATTTCTGATTTTTGCAATGTTACGTAGATGGAAAAAAGCTGTCCTTGAAACAGTCTTGATATGTTCGTCAAAGAGAGATCAGGGTCAAGAGTAACGCCGAGGTCCTTCACAGTTTTATTTGAGACGACTTTACAACCATCAAGATGAATTGTCAGATTTAACAGAAGATCTCTTTGTTTCTTGGGACCTAGAACAAGCATCTCTGTTTTGTCCGAGTTTAAAAGTAGAAAGTTTTCAGCCATCCACTTCCTTATGTCTGAAACACAGGCTTCTAGCGAGGGCAATTTTGGGGCTTCACCATGTTTCATTGAAATGTACAGCTGTGTGTCATCCGCATAGCAGTGAAAGTTAACATTATGTTTTCGAATAACATCCCCAAGAGGTAAAATATATAGTGAAAACAATAGTGGTCCTAAAACGGAACCTTGAGGAACACCGAAATGTACAGCTGATTTGTCAGAGGACAGACCATTCACAGAGACAAACTGATATCTTTCCGACAGGTAAGATCTAAACCAGGCCAGAACTGGTCCGTGTAGACCAATTTGGGTTTCCAGTCTCTCCAAAAGAATGTGGTGATCGATGGTGTCAAAGGCAGCACTAAGGTCTAGTAGCACGAGGACAGATGCAGAGCCTCGGTCTGACGCCATTAAAAGGTCATTTACCACCTTCACAAGTGCAGTCTCAGTGCTATGATGGGGTCTAAAACCAGACTGAAGCATTTCGTATACATTGTTTGTCTTCAGAAAGGCAGTGAGTTGCTGCGCAACAGCTTTTTCTAAAATTTTTGAGAGGAATGGAAGATTCGATATAGGCCGATAGTTTTTTATATTTTCCGGGTCAAGGTTTGGCTTTTTCAAGAGAGGCTTTATCACTGCCACTTTTAGTGAGTTTGGTACACATCCGGTGGATAGAGAGCTGTTTATTATGTTCAACATAGGAGGGCCAAGCACAGGAAGCAGCTCCTTCAGCAGTTTAGTAGGAATAGGATCCAGTATGCAGCTTGAAGGTTTAGAGGCCATGATTATTTTCATCATTGTGTCAAGAGATATAGTACTAAAACACTTAAGTGTCTCACTTAAGTGTCTCTCCCGATCCCAGGCCCTCGCAGAGCTGTGCAGATCCAGGACAGCTATGCCCTGGAGGAATACGCAGATTCAAAGAGGAGTCCGTAATTTGCTTTCTAATGATCATGATCTTTTCCTCAAAGAAGTCATGAATTTATTACTGCTGAAGTGAAAGCCATCCTCTCTTGGGGAATGCTGCTTTTTAGTTACCTTTGCAACAGTATCAAAAAGAAATTTTGGATTGTTCTTATTTTCCTCGATTAAGTTGGAAAAGTAGGATGATCGAGCAGCAGTGAGGGCTCTTCGGTACCGCACGGTACTGTCTTTCCAAGCTAGTCGGAAGACTTCCAGTTTGGTGTGGCGCCATTTCCGTTCCAATTTCCTGGAAGCTTGCTTCAAAGCTCGGGTATTTTCTGTATACCAGGGAGCTAGTTTCTTATGACAAATGATTTTAGTTTTTAGGGGTGCAACTGCATCTAGGGTATTGCGCAAGGTTAAATTGAGTTCCTCAGTTAAGTGGTTAACTGATTTTTGTCCTCTGATGTCCTTGGGTAGGCAGAAGGAGTCTGGAAGGGCATCAAGGAATTTTTGTGTTGTCTGAGAATTTATAGCACGACTTTTGATGCTCCTTGGTTGGGGTCTGAGCAGATTATTTTGTTGCGATTGCAAACGTAATAAAATGGTGGTCCGATAGTCCAGGATTATGTGGAAAAACATTAAGATCTACAACATTTATTCCATGAGACAAAACTAGGTCCAGAGTATGACTGTGGCAGTGAGTAGGTCCAGAGACATGTTGGACAAAACCCACTGAGTCGATGATGGCTCCGACAGCCTTTTGGAGTGGGTCTGTGGACTTCTCCATGTGAATATTAAAATCACCAAAAATTAGAATATGATCTGCTATGACTACAAGGTCTGATAGGAATTCAGGAAACTCAGAGAGGAACGCTGTATATGGCCCAGGAGGCCTGTAAACAGTAGCTATAAAAAGTGATTGAGTAGGCTGCATAGATTTCATGACTAGAAGCTCAAAAGACGAAAACGCCATTTTTTTTTTTGTAAATTGAAATTTGCTATCGAAAATGTTAGCAACACCTCCGCGGGATGCACGGGGGATATGGTCACTAGTGTAACCAGGAGGTGAGGCCTCATTTAACACAGTAAATTCATCAGGCTTAAGCCATGTTTCAGTCAGGCCAATCACATCAAGATTATGATCAGTGATTAGTTCATTGACTATGACTGCCTTTGAAGTGAGGGATCTAACATTAAGTAACCCTATTTTGAGATGTGAGGTATCACGATCTCTTTCAATAATGGCAGGAATGTAGGAGGTCTTTATCCTAATAAGATTGCTAAGGCGAACACCGCCATGTTTAGTTTTGCCCAACCCAAGGTCGAGGCACAGACACAGTCTCAATGGGTATGGCTGAGCTGACTACACTGACTGTGCTATTGGCAGACTCCACTAAGCTGGCAGGTTGGCTAACAGCCTGCTGCCTGGCCTGTACCCTATTTCATTGTGGGGCTAAAGGAGTTAGAGCCCTATCTATGTTGGTAGATAAGATGAGAGCACCCCTCCAGATAGGATGGAGTCCGTCACTCCTCAGCAGGTCAGGCTTGGTCCTGTTTGTGGGTGAGTCCCAGAAAGAGGGCCAATTATCTACAAATTCTATCTTTTGGGAGGGGCAGAAAACAGTTTTCAACCAGCGATTGAGTGCTGAGACTCTGCTGTAGAGCTCGTCACTCCCCCTAACTGGGAGGGGGCCAGAGACAATTACTCGATGCCGACACATCTTTCTAGCTGATTTACACGCTGAAGCTATGTTGCACTTGGTGACCTCTGACTGTTTCATCCTAACATCGTTGGTGCCGACGTGGATAACAATATCTCTATACTCTCTACACTCGCCAGATTTAGCTTTAGCCAGCACCATCTTTAGATTAGCCTTAACGTCGGTAGCCCTGCCCCCTGGTAAACAGTGTATGATCGCTGGGTGATTCGTTTTAAGTCTAATACTGCGGGTAATGGAGTCGCCAATGACTAGGGTTTTCAATTTGTCAGAGCTAATGGTGGGAGCCTCAGCGTCTCAGACCCCGTAACGGGAGGAGTAGAGACAAGAGAAGACTCAGACTCAGACTCTGACTCGCTACATAATGGGGAGAACCGGTTGAAAGTTTCTGTCGGCTGAATGAGCGACACCGGTTGAGCATTCCAACAGCATTTCCCTCCAGAAGCCATGAGAAAGTTGTCCGGCTGCGGGGACTGTGCGGGGGGATTTATACTAACGTTACAATCTGTACTTACTGGTGGCACAGACGCTGTTTCTTCCTTTCCTACACTGAAATTACCCTTGCCTAACGATTGCGTCTGAAGCTGGGCTTGCAGCACAGCTATTCTCGCCGTAAGGCGATCGTTCTCCTGTATATTATGAGTACAGCGACTGCAATTAGAAGACATCATGTTAATGTTACTACTTAGCTTCGGCTGTTGAAGGTGTTGACGAACCATGTCCAGATAAAGCGTCCGGAGTGAAAAAGTTGAATGAGGGAAAAAAGTTGCGATGGAAAAACAAAAAATATAAACGGTAATTAAAAACAAAAACAAAACAAAAAAACGTAAAGTTGTCAGCTAGCAAAGTAAAGTAAAGTTGGCAGCAAAACGCACAGCAACAAAACGCACAGCAACACGTCTGCAGATTCAACAGGAAGTGACGATGTGACGATGATTCAGATTGAAGAAGCAGTTTGTGTGTTTCAGTACTTCCATTCTGTTCATAAATCCGTTCAGTGTATCAGAACATGTCCTATGGATTTACATTGAAACACCCTCCAAACAGCAGATCTCAGTTTATGGGCCCACTACTTCTCGTGGTTTCACTTCACGATGATGCTGTTGTGACTCTTTTCTATTTTAACAGTTCAATGCTACAGTGAATATTGCAGCTTCTTGGCTCTAATTCATTAAATGTGTTAGTAAAACCTTTTTTCTCTTCACATTGCTGGACAATTGAATTTTGTCCTGCTTCCATGCAAATGTAAAGGGCATTTAATGTTATGTGTGTGCTTGTGTGTGTGTGTGTGTGTGTGTGTGTGTGTGTGTGTGTGTGTGTGTGTGTATGTGCTTGTATGTGTGTGTGTGTGTGTGTCAGGAGTCGAGGCAAGGCATATTGTGTGTGTCAGTTCTGTGACGAGGGAGACGGGAGGTCCTGGCAAGTGCTGTGCCTTCTGCTTCAACACACACACACACACACACACACACACACACACACACACACACACACACACACACACACACACACACACACACACACACACACACACACACACACACACACACACACACACACACACACACACACACACACACACACACACACACGCCTGCTGCCTGCCCCATCCCATCTCTGACTGCATTGGCTTGGGCTCTGACGCAGATAGCCTCCCCCAACCCCTCCTCGTCCCTTCTCTCCGCCTGCTTGGATGGGTTTTTCATTCATGTCCTTCTCTGCAGTTCTCCTCTCTCTGTCTGCAGTGATCAGGTCAACTTGATGTCATGTTTCTGCTCTTTCCTTCTCTACAGTTCCCCTCTCTCAATTCAATTCAATTCAATTCAATTCAATTCAAGGGGCTTTATTGGCATGGGAAACATGAAACAAAGCAAGTGAGGTAGATAATACTCTCTCTGCAGTGATCAGCTCAACTTGATGTCACGTTTCTGCTCGGCCCTTCTCTGCAGTCCCTCTTTCTCTCTTTCTCTCTCTCCCTCTCTCTCTCTCTCTCTCTCTCTCTCTCTCTCTCTCTCTCTCTCTCTCTCTCTCTCTCTCTGCAGTTCCCCTCTCTCTCTCTCTCTCTCTCTCTGCAGTTCCTCTCTCTCTCTCTCTCTCTCTGTCTCTCTCTCTCTCTCTCTCTCTGCAGTTCCTCTCTCTCACTCTCTCTCTCTCTCTCTCTCTCTCTCTCTCATTCTCCCTTTCTCTCCTTTCTTTTCCTCTCTTTCCCCTATATAGGGCACTTCTTTTGACCAGATCCCTATGGGCCATTTGGGACGTAGCCTGAGTCTGCATCAGCTTCGCCACCTACACAGCACCTTCATTAAACACACACGCATGCAAGCAAGCACACACACACACACACACACACACACACACACACACACACACACACACACACACACACACACACACACACACACACACACACACACACACACACACACACACACACACACACACAGTGAAAATGTACTGAGAAATTACAGGAAAGAAATGTAGCTTGCTAGACGGACTGATTCTACGTCTGATTTGCTGATTCCTTTAGACAAATGATAAATTGATTTCCATCTCTGGTTAGGAAAACAAAATCAACATATTTCTTTCATTTTTGTATCGGAAAGTGGTCGTAATTCAGCCAACTTCTGGAAAGTGGTCAAATCTTTGAAACCAAAACTCCACCACCTCGTTGACCCAGCAGGTTTTGACAGCTCCTGGTCCCATACTAGAGGACATTGACATTTGTAGTGCTTGTAATAAACTATTTTACTTCAGTTGGCCACCTGTTTTGAAAGGACAGTCTTAAATGAATTTCATTCCATTCGAAGGAGTACACATATTTTATTTTCAATTCAACCATTTGATGTTTACGATGTACTAAAAGTGCCTTGCTAAAGATTGATTATAAGGGGCTGAATCACTGAATCACTTGATCCCTTCTTACTACAAGTTCTCTGCCCCACTCATTGTTGAACATTTAAACCTGTATTTCTTTACTTGACAAGTGCAACTGGAGTTATCCGTAAGATTTGGAAAGCGGCACATGTCCCCCCCCATCCCTACATAACGACGGAGATCCTTCTCACACTTCTTACCGGCCAATCTCCCAGTTATCTTGCCTAGCCAAGGTACTATAGCATCCCTGACCAACTGTCAGATAAGATCTTTTTCGCTCTATTATAAATATACACCATTCTGGTTATAGACCTGGACATAGTACTGTTTCAGCTGGTTATAGACCTGAACATAGTACTGTTTCAGCTGGTTATAGACCTGGACATAGTACTGTTTCAGCTGGTTATAGACCTGGACATAGTACTGTTTCAGCTGGTTATAGACCTGGTTATAGACCTGGACATAGTACTGTTTCAGCTGGTTATAGACCTGGACATAGTACTGTTTCAGCTGGTTATAGACCAGGACATAGTACTGTTTCAGCTGGTTATAGACCTGGACATAGTACTGTTTCAGCTGGTTATAGACCTGGACATAGTACTGTTTCAGCTGGTTATAGACCTGGACATAGTACTGTTTCAGCTGGTTATAGACCTGGACATAGTACTGTTTCAGCTGGTTATAGACCTGAACATAGTACTGTTTCAGCTGGTTATAGACCTGGACATAGTACTGTTTCAGCTGGTTATAGACCAGGACATAGTACTGTTTCAGCTGGTTATAGACCTGGACATAGTACTGTTTCAGCTGGTTATAGACCTGGACATAGTACTGTTTCAGCTGGTTATAGACCTGGACATAGTACTGTTTCAGCTGGTTATAGACCTGGACATAGTACTGTTTCAGCTGGTTATATACCTGGACATAGTACTGTTTCAGCTGGTTATAGACCTGGACATAGTACTGTTTCAGCTGGTTATAGACCTGGTTATAGACCTGGACATAGTACTGTTTCAGCGGGTTATAGACCTGGACATAGTACTGTTTCAGCTGGTTATAGACCTGGACATAGTACTGTTTCAGCTGGTTATAGACCAGGACATAGTACTGTTTCAGCTGGTTATAGACCTGGACATAGTACTGTTTCAGCTGGTTATAGACCAGGACATAGTACTGTTTCAGCTGGTTATAGACCTGGACATAGTACTGTTTCAGCTGGTTATAGACCAGGACATAGTACTGTTTCAGCTGGTTATAGACCTGGACATAGTACTGTTTCAGCTGGTTATAGACCAGGACATAGTACTGTTTCAGCTGGTTATAGACCTGGACATAGTACTGTTTCAGCTGGTTATAGACCTGGACATAGTACTGTTTCAGCTGGTTATAGACCTGGACATAGTACTGTTTCAGCTGGTTATAGACCTGGCCATAGTACTGTTTCAGCTGGTTATAGACCAGGACATAGTACTGTTTCAGCTGGTTATAGACCAGGACATAGTACTGTTTCAGCTGGTTATAGACCTGGACATAGTACTGTTTCAGCTGGTTATAGACCTGGTTATAGACCAGGACATAGTACTGTTTCAGCTGGTTATAGACCTGGACATAGTACTGTTTCAGCTGGTTATAGACCTGGTTATAGACCTGGACATAGTACTGTTTCAGCTGGATATAGACCAGGACATAGTACTGTTTCAGCTGGATATAGACCTGGTTATAGACCTGGACATAGTACTGTTTCAGCTGGATATAGACCAGGACATAGTACTGTTTCAGCTGGATATAGACCTGGTTATAGACCAGGACATAGTACTGTTTCAGCTGGTTATAGACCAGGACATAGTACTGTTTCAGCTGGTTATAGACCAGGACATAGTACTGTTTCAGCTGGTTATAGACCTGGACATAGTACTGTTTCAGCTGGTTATAGACCTGGACATAGTACTGTTACAGCTGGTTATAGACCTGGACATAGTACTGTTTCAGCTGGTTATAGACCTGGACATAGTACTGTTTCAGCTGGTTATAGACCAGGACATAGTACTGTTTCAGCTGGTTATAGACCTGGACATAGTACTGTTTCAGCTGGTTATAGACCTGGACATAGTACTGTTTCAGCTGGTTATAGACCTGGACATAGTACTGTTTCAGCTGGTTATAGACCTGGACATAGTACTGTTTCAGCTGGTTATAGACCTGGACATATTACTGTTTCAGCTGGTTATAGACCTGGACATAGTACTGTTTCAGCTGGTTATAGACCTGGACATAGTACTGTTTCAGCTGGTTATAGACCTGGTTATAGACCTGGACATAGTACTGTTTCAGCTGGTTATAGACCTGGTTATAGACCTGGACATAGTACTGTTTCAGCTGGTTATAGACCTGGACATAGTACTGTTTCAGCTGGTTATAGACCTGGACATAGTACTGTTTCAGCTGGTTATAGACCTGGACATAGTACTGTTTCAGCTGGTTATAGACCAGGACATAGTACTGTTTCATCTGGTTATAGACCTGGACATAGTACTGTTTCAGCTGGTTATAGACCTGGACATAGTACTGTTTCAGCTGGTTATAGACCTGGACATAGTACTGTTTCAGCTGGTTATAGACCTGGACATAGTACTGTTTCAGCTGGTTATAGACCTGGACATAGTACTGTTTCAGCTGGTTATAGACCTGGTTATAGACCTGGACATAGTACTGTTTCAGCTGGTTATAGACCTGGACATAGTACTGTTTCAGCTGGTTATAGACCAGGACATAGTACTGTTTCAGCTGGTTATAGACCTGGACATAGTACTGTTTCAGCTGGTTATAGACCTGGACATAGTACTGTTTCAGCTGGTTATAGACCTGGACATAGTACTGTTTCAGCTGGTTATAGACCTGGACATAGTACTGTTTCAGCTGGTTATAGACCTGGACATAGTACTGTTTCAGCTGGTTATAGACCTGGACATAGTACTGTTTCAGCTGGTTATAGACCAGGACATAGTACTGTTTCAGCTGGTTATAGACCTGGACATAGTACTGTTTCAGCTGGTTATAGACCTGGACATAGTACTGTTTCAGCTGGTTATAGACCTGGACATAGTACTGTTTCAGCTGGTTATAGACCTGGACATAGTACTGTTTCAGCTGGTTATAGACCTGGACATAGTACTGTTTCAGCTGGTTATAGACCTGGACATAGTACTGTTTCAGCTGGTTATAGACCTGGTTATAGACCTGGACATAGTACTGTTTCAGCTGGTTATAGACCTGGTTATAGACCTGGACATAGTACTGTTTCAGCTGGTTATAGACCTGGACATAGTACTGTTTCAGCTGGTTATAGACCAGGACATAGTACTGTTTCAGCTGGTTATAGACCTGGACATAGTACTGTTTCAGCTGGTTATAGACCTGGACATAGTACTGTTTCAGCTGGTTATAGACCTGGACATAGTACTGTTTCAGCTGGTTATAGACCTGGACATAGTACTGTTTCAGCTGGTTATAGACCTGGACATAGTACTGTTTCAGCTGGTTATAGACCTGGACATAGTACTGTTTCAGCTGGTTATAGACCTGGACATAGTACTGTTTCAGCTGGTTATAGACCTGGTTATAGACCTGGACATAGTACTGTTTCAGCTGGTTATAGACCTGGACATAGTACTGTTTCAGCTGGTTATAGACCAGGACATAGTACTGTTTCAGCTGGTTATAGACCTGGACATAGTACGTTTCAGCTGCTTATAGACCTGGACATAGTACTGTTTCAGCTGGTTATAGACCTGGACATAGTACTGTTTCAGCTGGTTATAGACCTGGACATAGTACTGTTTCAGCTGGTTATAGACCTGGACATAGTACTGTTTCAGCTGGTTATAGACCTGGACATAGTACTGTTTCAGCTGGTTATAGACCTGGACATAGTACTGTTTCAGCTGGTTATAGACCTGGACATAGTACTGTTTCAGCTGGTTATAGACCTGGTTATAGACCTGGACATAGTACTGTTTCAGCTGGTTATAGACCTGGACATAGTACTGTTTCAGCTGGTTATAGACCAGGACATAGTACTGTTTCAGCTGGTTATAGACCTGGACATAGTACTGTTTCAGCTGGTTATAGACCTGGACATAGTACTGTTTCAGCTGGTTATAGACCTGGACATAGTACTGTTTCAGCTGGTTATAGACCTGGACATAGTACTGTTTCAGCTGGTTATAGACCTGGACATAGTACTGTTTCAGCTGGTTATAGACCTGGTTATAGACCTGGACATAGTACTGTTTCAGCTGGTTATAGACCAGGACATAGTACTGTTTCAGCTGGTTATAGACCTGGACATAGTACTGTTTCAGCTGGTTATAGACCAGGACATAGTACTGTTTCAGCTGGTTATAGACCTGGACATAGTACTGTTTCAGCTGGTTATAGACCTGGACATAGTACTGTTTCAGCTGGTTATAGACCTGGACATAGTACTGTTTCAGCTGGTTATAGACCTGGACATAGTACTGTTTCAGCTGGTTATAGACCTGGACATAGTACTGTTTCAGCTGGTTATAGACCTGGACATAGTACTGTTTCAGCTGGTTATAGACCTGGACATAGTACTGTTTCAGCTGGTTATAGACCTGGTTATAGACCGGACATAGTACTGTTTCAGCTGGTTATAGACCTGGACATAGTACTGTTTCAGCTGGTTATAGACCTGGACATAGTACTGTTTCAGCTGGTTATAGACCAGGACATAGTACTGTTTCAGCTGGTTATAGACCTGGACATAGTACTGTTTCAGCTGGTTATAGACCTGGACATAGTACTGTTTCAGCTGGTTATAGACCTGGACATAGTACTGTTTCAGCTGGTTATAGACCTGGACATAGTACTGTTTCAGCTGGTTATAGACCAGGACATAGTACTGTTTCAGCTGGTTATAGACCAGGACATAGTACTGTTTCAGCTGGTTATAGACCTGGACATAGTACTGTTTCAGCTGGTTATAGACCTGGACATAGTACTGTTTCAGCTGGTTATAGACCTGGACATAGTACTGTTTCAGCTGGTTATAGACCTGGTCACAGTACTGTTTCAGCTGGTTATAGACCTGGACATAGTACTGTTTCAGCTGGTTATAGACCTGGACATAGTACTGTTTCAGCTGGTTATAGACCTGGACATAGTACTGTTTCAGCTGGTTATAGACCTGGTTATAGACCAGGACATAGTACTGTTTCAGCTGGTTATAGACCTGGACATAGTACTGTTTCAGCTGGTTATAGACCTGGACATAGTACTGTTTCAGCTGGTTATAGACCTGGACATAGTACTGTTTCAGCTGGTTATAGACCTGGACATAGTACTGTTTCAGCTGGTTATAGACCAGGACATAGTACTGTTTCAGCTGGTTATAGACCTGGACATAGTACTGTTTCAGCTGGTTAT
Organism: Salvelinus fontinalis; assembly: GCF_029448725.1. Lineage (NCBI taxonomy): Eukaryota > Metazoa > Chordata > Actinopteri > Salmoniformes > Salmonidae > Salvelinus > Salvelinus fontinalis. The sequence continues at coordinate 174,181 of NC_074694.1, forward strand.
AGGCCTGGACATAGTACTGTTTCAGCTGGTTATAGACCTGGACATAGTACTGTTTCAGCTGGTTATAGACCTGGACATAGTACTGTTTCAGCTGGTTATAGACCTGGACATAGTACTGTTTCAGCTGGTTATAGACCAGGACATAGTACTGTTTCAGCTGGTTATAGACCTGGACATAGTACTGTTTCAGCTGGTTATAGACCAGGACATAGTACTGTTTCAGCTGGTTATAGACCTGGACATAGTACTGTTTCAGCTGGTTATAGACCTGGACATAGTACTGTTTCAGCTGGTTATAGACCTGGACATAGTACTGTTTCAGCTGGTTATAGACCAGGACATAGTACTGTTTCAGCTGGTTATAGACCTGGACATAGTACTGTTTCAGCTGGTTATAGACCTGGACATAGTACTGTTTCAGCTGGTTATAGACCTGGACATAGTACTGTTTCAGCTGGTTATAGACCTGGACATAGTACTGTTTCAGCTGGTTATAGACCTGGACATAGTACTGTTTCAGCTGGTTATAGACCAGGACATAGTACTGTTTCAGCTGGTTATAGACCTGGACATAGTACTGTTTCAGCTGGTTATAGACCAGGACATAGTACTGTTTCAGCTGGTTATAGACCTGGACATAGTACTGTTTCAGCTGGTTATAGACCTGGACATAGTACTGTTTCAGCTGGTTATAGACCTGGACATAGTACTGTTTCAGCTGGTTATAGACCTGGACATAGTACTGTTTCAGCTGGTTATAGACCTGGACATAGTACTGTTTCAGCTGGTTATAGACCTGGACATAGTACTGTTTCAGCTGGTTATAGACCTGGACATAGTACTGTTTCAGCTGGTTATAGACCAGGACATAGTACTGTTTCAGCTGGTTATAGACCTGGACATAGTACTGTTTCAGCTGGTTATAGACCTGGACATAGTACTGTTTCAGCTGGTTATAGACCAGGACATAGTACTGTTTCAGCTGGTTATAGATCTGGTTATAGACCTGGACATAGTACTGTTTCAGCTGGTTATAGACCTGGACATAGTACTGTTTCAGCTGGTTATAGACCTGGACATAGTACTGTTTCAGCTGGTTATAGACCTGGACATAGTACTGTTTCAGCTGGTTATAGACCTGGACATAGTACTGTTTCAGCTGGTTATAGACCTGGACATAGTACTGTTTCAGCTGGTTATAGACCTGGACATAGTACTGTTTCAGCTGGTTATAGACCTGGACATAGTACTGTTTCAGCTGGTTATAGACCTGGTATAGACCTGGACATAGTACTGTTTCAGCTGGTTATAGACCGGTTATAGACCTGGACATAGTACTGTTTCAGCTGGTTATAGACCTGGTTATAGACCTGGACATAGTACTGTTTCAGCTGGTTATAGACCTGGACATAGTACTGTTTCAGCTGGTTATAGACCAGGACATAGTACTGTTTCAGCTGGTTATAGACCTGGACATAGTACTGTTTCAGCTGGTTATAGACCTGGACATAGTACTGTTTCAGCTGGTTATAGACCTGGACATAGTACTGTTTCAGCTGGTTATAGACCTGGACATAGTACTGTTTCAGCTGGTTATAGACCTGGACATAGTACTGTTTCAGCTGGTTATAGACCTGGACATAGTACTGTTTCAGCTGGTTATAGACCTGGACATAGTACTGTTTCAGCTGGTTATAGACCTGGTTATAGACCTGGACATAGTACTGTTTCAGCTGGTTATAGACCTGGACATAGTACTGTTTCAGCTGGTTATAGACCTGGACATAGTACTGTTTCAGCTGGTTATAGACCAGGACATAGTACTGTTTCAGCTGGTTATAGACCTGGACATAGTACTGTTTCAGCTGGTTATAGACCTGGACATAGTACTGTTTCAGCTGGTTATAGACCTGGACATAGTACTGTTTCAGCTGGTTATAGACCTGGACATAGTACTGTTTCAGCTGGTTATAGACCAGGACATAGTACTGTTTCAGCTGGTTATAGACCTGGACATAGTACTGTTTCAGCTGGTTATAGACCTGGACATAGTACTGTTTCAGCTGGTTATAGACCTGGACATAGTACTGTTTCAGCTGGTTATAGACCTGGACATAGTACTGTTTCAGCTGGTTATAGACCTGGACATAGTACTGTTTCAGCTGGTTATAGACCTGGACATAGTACTGTTTCAGCTGGTTATAGACCTGGACATAGTACTGTTTCAGCTGGTTATAGACCTGGACATAGTACTGTTTCAGCTGGTTATAGACCTGGTTATAGACCGGACATAGTACTGTTTCAGCTGGTTATAGACCTGGACATAGTACTGTTTCAGCTGGTTATAGACCTGGACATAGTACTGTTTCAGCTGGTTATAGACCAGGACATAGTACTGTTTCAGCTGGTTATAGACCTGGACATAGTACTGTTTCAGCTGGTTATAGACCTGGACATAGTACTGTTTCAGCTGGTTATAGACCTGGACATAGTACTGTTTCAGCTGGTTATAGACCTGGACATAGTACTGTTTCAGCTGGTTATAGACCTGGACATAGTACTGTTTCAGCTGGTTATAGACCAGGACATAGTACTGTTTCAGCTGGTTATAGACCTGGACATAGTACTGTTTCAGCTGGTTATAGACCAGGACATAGTACTGTTTCAGCTGGTTATAGACCTGGACATAGTACTGTTTCAGCTGGTTATAGACCTGGACATAGTACTGTTTCAGCTGGTTATAGACCTGGACATAGTACTGTTTCAGCTGGTTATAGACCAGGACATAGTACTGTTTCAGCTGGTTATAGACCTGGACATAGTACTGTTTCAGCTGGTTATAGACCTGGACATAGTACTGTTTCAGCTGGTTATAGACCTGGACATAGTACTGTTTCAGCTGGTTATAGACCTGGACATAGTACTGTTTCAGCTGGTTATAGACCAGGACATAGTACTGTTTCAGCTGGTTATAGACCAGGACATAGTACTGTTTCAGCTGGTTATAGACCTGGACATAGTACTGTTTCAGCTGGTTATAGACCAGGACATAGTACTGTTTCAGCTGGTTATAGACCTGGACATAGTACTGTTTCAGCTGGTTATAGACCTGGACATAGTACTGTTTCAGCTGGTTATAGACCTGGACATAGTACTGTTTCAGCTGGTTATAGACCTGGACATAGTACTGTTTCAGCTGGTTATAGACCTGGTTATAGACCTGGACATAGTACTGTTTCAGCTGGTTATAGACCTGGACATAGTACTGTTTCAGCTGGTTATAGACCTGGACATAGTACTGTTTCAGCTGGTTATAGACCAGGACATAGTACTGTTTCAGCTGGTTATAGACCTGGACATAGTACTGTTTCAGCTGGTTATAGACCTGGACATAGTACTGTTTCAGCTGGTTATAGACCAGGACATAGTACTGTTTCAGCTGGTTATAGACCTGGACATAGTACTGTTTCAGCTGGTTATAGACCTGGACATAGTACTGTTTCAGCTGGTTATAGACCTGGACATAGTACTGTTTCAGCTGGTTATAGACCTGGACATAGTACTGTTTCAGCTGGTTATAGACCTGGACATAGTACTGTTTCAGCTGGTTATAGACCTGGACATAGTACTGTTTCAGCTGGTTATAGACCTGGACATAGTACTGTTTCAGCTGGTTATAGACCTGGACATAGTACTGTTTCAGCTGGTTATAGACCTGGTTATAGACCTGGACATAGTACTGTTTCAGCTGGTTATAGACCTGGTTATAGACCTGGACATAGTACTGTTTCAGCTGGTTATAGACCTGGACATAGTACTGTTTCAGCTGGTTATAGACCTGGACATAGTACTGTTTCAGCTGGTTATAGACCTGGACATAGTACTGTTTCAGCTGGTTATAGACCTGGACATAGTACTGTTTCAGCTGGTTATAGACCAGGACATAGTACTGTTTCAGCTGGTTATAGACCAGGACATAGTACTGTTTCAGCTGGTTATAGACCTGGACATAGTACTGTTTCAGCTGGTTATAGACCTGGTTATAGACCTGGACATAGTACTGTTTCAGCTGGTTATAGACCTGGACATAGTACTGTTTCAGCTGGTTATAGACCTGGACATAGTACTGTTTCAGCTGGTTATAGACCAGGACATAGTACTGTTTCAGCTGGTTATAGACCTGGAAATAGTACTGTTTCAGCTGGTTATAGACCTGGACATAGTACTGTTTCAGCTGGTTATAGACCTGGACATAGTACTGTTTCAGCTGGTTATAGACCTGGACATAGTACTGTTTCAGCTGGTTATAGACCAGGACATAGTACTGTTTCAGCTGGTTATAGACCTGGACATAGTACTGATTCAGCTGGTTATAGACCTGGACATAGTACTGTTTCAGCTGGTTATAGACCTGGACATAGTACTGTTTCAGCTGGTTATAGACCTGGACATAGTACTGTTTCAGCTGGTTATAGACCTGGTCATAGTACTGTTTCAGCTGGTTATAGACCTGGACATAGTACTGTTTCATCTGGTTATAGACCTGGACATAGTACTGTTTCAGCTGGTTATAGACCTGGACATAGTACTGTTTCAGCTGGTTATAGACCTGGTTATAGACCAGGACATAGTACTGTTTCAGCGGGTTATAGACCTGGACATAGTACTGTTTCAGCTGGTTATAGACCTGGACATAGTACTGTTTCAGCTGGTTATAGACCTGGACATAGTACTGTTTCAGCTGGTTATAGACCTGGACATAGTACTGTTTCAGCTGGTTATAGACCAGGACATAGTACTGTTTCAGCTGGTTATAGACCTGGACATAGTACTGTTTCAGCTGGTTATAGGCCTGGACATAGTACTGTTTCAGCTGGTTATAGACCTGGACATAGTACTGTTTCAGCTGGTTATAGACCTGGACATAGTACTGTTTCAGCTGGTTATAGACCTGGACATAGTACTGTTTCAGCTGGTTATAGACCAGGACATAGTACTGTTTCAGCTGGTTATAGACCTGGACATAGTACTGTTTCAGCTGGTTATAGACCAGGACATAGTACTGTTACAGCTGGTTATAGACCTGGACATAGTACTGTTTCAGCTGGTTATAGACCTGGACATAGTACTGTTTCAGCTGGTTATAGACCAGGACATAGTACTGTTTCAGCTGGTTATAGACCAGGACATAGTACTGTTTCAGCTGGTTATAGACCAGGACATAGTACTGTTTCAGCTGGTTATAGACCAGGACATAGTACTGTTTCAGCTGGTTATAGACCTGGACATAGCACTGTTTCAGCTGGTTATAGACCTGGTTATAGACCTGGACATAGTACTGTTTCAGCTGGTTATAGACCTGGACATAGTACTGTTTCAGCTGGTTATAGACCTGGACATAGTACTGTTTCAGCTGGTTATAGACCAGGACATAGTACTGTTTCAGCTGGTTATAGACCTGGACATGGTACTGTTTCAGCTGGTTATAGACCTGGACATAGTACTGTTTCAGCTGGTTATAGACCTGGACATAGTACTAATTCAGCTGGTTATAGACCTGGACATAGTACTGTTTCAGCTGGTTATAGACCTGGACATAGTACTGTTTCAGCTGGTTATAGACCAGGACATAGTACTGTTTCAGCTGGTTATAGATCTGGTTATAGACCTGGACATAGTACTGTTTCAGCTGGTTATAGACCTGGACATAGTACTGTTTCAGCTGGTTATAGACCTGGACATAGTACTGTTTCAGCTGGTTATAGACCAGGACATAGTACTGTTTCAGCTGGTTATAGACCTGGACATAGTACTGTTTCAGCTGGTTATAGACCTGGACATAGTACTGTTTCAGCTGGTTATAGACCTGGACATAGTACTGTTTCAGCTGGTTATAGACCTGGACATAGTACTGTTTCAGCTGGTTATAGACCTGGACATAGTACTGTTTCAGCTGGTTATAGACCTGGTTATAGACCTGGACATAGTACTGTTTCAGCTGGTTATAGACCTGGTTATAGACCTGGACATAGTACTGTTTCAGCTGGTTATAGACCTGGACATAGTACTGTTTCAGCTGGTTATAGACCTGGACATAGTACTGTTTCAGCTGGTTATAGACCTGGACATAGTACTGTTTCAGCTGGTTATAGACCTGGACATAGTACTGTTTCAGCTGGTTATAGACCTGGTTATAGACCAGGACATAGTACTGTTTCAGCGGGTTATAGACCTGGACATAGTACTGTTTCAGCTGGTTATAGACCTGGACATAGTACTGTTTCAGCTGGTTATAGACCTGGACATAGTACTGTTTCAGCTGGTTATAGACCTGGACATAGTACTGTTTCAGCTGGTTATAGACCAGGACATAGTACTGTTTCAGCTGGTTATAGACCTGGACATAGTACTGTTTCAGCTGGTTATAGGCCTGGACATAGTACTGTTTCAGCTGGTTATAGACCTGGACATAGTACTGTTTCAGCTGGTTATAGACCTGGACATAGTACTGTTTCAGCTGGTTATAGACCTGGACATAGTACTGTTTCAGCTGGTTATAGACCAGGACATAGTACTGTTTCAGCTGGTTATAGACCTGGACATAGTACTGTTTCAGCTGGTTATAGACCAGGACATAGTACTGTTACAGCTGGTTATAGACCTGGACATAGTACTGTTTCAGCTGGTTATAGACCTGGACATAGTACTGTTTCAGCTGGTTATAGACCTGGACATAGTACTGTTTCAGCTGGTTATAGACCAGGACATAGTACTGTTTCAGCTGGTTATAGACCTGGACATAGTACTGTTTCAGCTGGTTATAGACCTGGACATAGTACTGTTTCAGCTGGTTATAGACCTGGACATAGTACTGTTTCAGCTGGTTATAGACCTGGACATAGTACTGTTTCAGCTGGTTATAGACCAGGACATAGTACTGTTTCAGCTGGTTATAGACCAGGACATAGTACTGTTTCAGCTGGTTATAGACCAGGACATAGTACTGTTTCAGCTGGTTATAGACCTGGACATAGTACTGTTTCAGCTGGTTATAGACCTGGACATAGTACTGTTTCAGCTGGTTATAGACCTGGACATAGTACTGTTTCAGCTGGTTATAGACCTGGTTATAGACCTGGACATAGTACTGTTTCAGCTGGTTATAGACCTGGTTATAGACCTGGACATAGTACTGTTTCAGCTGGTTATAGACCTGGACATGGTACTGTTTCAGCTGGTTATAGACCTGGACATAGTACTGTTTCAGCTGGTTAAAGACCAGGACATAGTACTGTTTCAGCTGGTTATAGACCTGGACATAGTACTGTTTCAGCTGGTTATAGACCAGGACATAGTACTGTTTCAGCTGGTTATAGACCAGGACATAGTACTGTTTCAGCTGGTTATAGACCTGGACATAGTACTGTTTCAGCTGGTTATAGACCAGGACATAGTACTGTTTCAGCTGGTTATAGACCTGGACATAGTACTGTTTCAGCTGGTTATAGACCAGGACATAGTACTGTTTCAGCTGGTTATAGACCTGGACATAGTACTGTTTCAGCTGGTTATAGACCTGGACATAGTACTGTTTCAGCTGGTTATAGACCTGGACATAGTACTGTTTCAGCTGGTTATAGACCAGGACATAGTACTGTTTCAGCTGGTTATAGACCTGGACATAGTACTGTTTCAGCTGGTTATAGACCAGGACATAGTACTGTTTCAGCTGGTTATAGACCTGGACATAGTACTGTTTCAGCTGGTTATAGACCAGGACATAGTACTGTTTCAGCTGGTTATAGACCAGGACATAGTACTGTTTCAGCTGGTTATAGACCTGGACATAGTACTGTTTCAGCTGGTTATAGACCTGGACATAGTACTGTTTCAGCTGGTTATAGACCTGGACATAGTACTGTTTCAGCTGGTTATAGACCAGGACATAGCACTGTTTCAGCTGGTTATAGACCTGGACATAGTACTGTTTCAGCTGGTTATAGACCTGGTTATAGACCTGGACATAGTACTGTTTCAGCTGGTTATAGACCAGGACATAGTACTGTTTCAGCTGGTTATAGACCTGGACATAGTACTGTTTCAGCTGGTTATAGACCTGGCCATAGTACTGTTTCAGCTGGTTCTAGACCAGGACATAGTACTGTTTCAGCTGGTTATAGACCTGGACATAGCACTGTTTCAGCTGGTTATAGACCTGGTTATAGACCTGGACATAGTACTGTTTCAGCTGGTTATAGACCTGGACATAGTACTGTTTCAGCTGGTTATAGACCTGGACATAGTACTGTTTCAGCTGGTTATAGACCAGGACATAGTACTGTTTCAGCTGGTTATAGACCTGGACATGGTACTGTTTCAGCTGGTTATAGACCTGGACATAGTACTGTTTCAGCTGGTTATAGACCTGGACATAGTACTGTTTCAGCTGGTTATAGACCTGGACATAGTACTGTTTCAGCTGGTTATAGACCTGGACATAGTACTGTTTCAGCTGGTTATAGACCTGGACATAGTACTGTTTCAGCTGGTTATAGACCTGGACATAGTACTGTTTCAGCTGGTTATAGACCTGGACATGGTACTGTTTCAGTTGGTTATAGACCTGGACATAGTACTGTTTCAGCTGGTTATAGACCTGGTTATAGACCTGTACATAGTATTGTTTCAGCTGGTTATAGACCTGGTTATAGACCTGTACATAGTACTGTTTCAGCTGGTTATAGACCTGGTTATAGACCTGTACATGGTACTGTTTCAGCTGGTTATAGACCTGGACATAGTACTGTTTCAGCTGGTTATAGACCTGGACATAGTACTGTTTCAGCTGGTTATAGACCTGGACATAGTACTGTTTCAGCTGGTTATAGACCTGGACATAGTACTGTTTCAGCTGGTTATAGACCAGGACATAGTACTGTTTCAGCTGGTTATAGACCTGGACATAGTACTGTTTCAGCTGGTTATAGACCTGGACATAGTACTGTTTCAGCTGGTTATAGACCTGGACATAGTACTGTTTCAGCTGGTTATAGACCTGGTTATAGACCTGGACATAGTACTGTTTCAGCTGGTTTTAGACCTGGTTATAGACCTGGACATAGTACTGTTTCAGCTGGTTATAGACCTGGACATGGTACTGTTTCAGCTGGTTATAGACCTGGACATAGTACTGTTTCAGCTGGTTATAGACCAGGACATAGTACTGTTTCAGCTGGTTATAGACCTGGACATAGTACTGTTTCAGCTGGTTATAGACCAGGACATAGTACTGTTTCAGCTGGTTATAGACCAGGACATAGTACTGTTTCAGCTGGTTATAGACCTGGACATAGTACTGTTTCAGCTGGTTATAGACCAGGACATAGTACTGTTTCAGCTGGTTATAGACCTGGACATGGTACTGTTTCAGCTGGTTATAGACCAGGACATAGTACTGTTTCAGCTGGTTATAGACCTGGACATAGTACTGTTTCAGCTGGTTATAGACCTGGACATAGTACTGTTTCAGCTGGTTATAGACCTGGACATAGTACTGTTTCAGCTGGTTATAGACCAGGACATAGTACTGTTTCAGCTGGTTATAGACCTGGACATAGTACTGTTTCAGCTGGTTATAGACCAGGACATAGTACTGTTTCAGCTGGTTATAGACCTGGACATAGTACTGTTTCAGCTGGTTATAGACCAGGACATAGTACTGTTTCAGCTGGTTATAGACCAGGACATAGTACTGTTTCAGCTGGTTATAGACCTGGACATAGTACTGTTTCAGCTGGTTATAGACCTGGACATAGTACTGTTTCAGCTGGTTATAGACCTGGACATAGTACTGTTTCAGCTGGTTATAGACCAGGACATAGCACTGTTTCAGCTGGTTATAGACCTGGACATAGTACTGTTTCAGCTGGTTATAGACCTGGTTATAGACCTGGACATAGTACTGTTTCAGCTGGTTATAGACCAGGACATAGTACTGTTTCAGCTGGTTATAGACCTGGACATAGTACTGTTTCAGCTGGTTTTAGACCTGGCCATAGTACTGTTTCAGCTGGTTCTAGACCAGGACATAGTACTGTTTCAGCTGGTTATAGACCTGGACATAGCACTGTTTCAGCTGGTTATAGACCTGGACATAGTACTGTTTCAGCTGGTTATAGACCAGGACATAGTACTGTTTCAGCTGGTTATAGACCTGGACATGGTACTGTTTCAGCTGGTTATAGACCTGGACATAGTACTGTTTCAGCTGGTTATAGACCTGGACATAGTACTGTTTCAGCTGGTTATAGACCTGGACATAGTACTGTTTCAGCTGGTTATAGACCTGGTTATAGACCTGTACATAGTACTGTTTCAGCTGATTATAGACCTGGTTATAGACCTGTACATAGTACTGTTTCAGCTGGTTATAGACCTGGTTATAGACCTGTACATAGTACTGTTTCAGCTGGTTATAGACCAGGACATAGTACTGTTTCAGCTGGTTATAGACCTGGACATGGTACTGTTTCAGCTGGTTATAGACCTGGACATAGTACTGTTTCAGCTGGTTATAGACCTGGACATAGTACTGTTTCAGCTGGTTATAGACCTGGACATAGTACTGTTTCAGCTGGTTATATACCTGGACATAGTATTGTTTCAGCTGGTTATAGACCTGGACATAGTACTGTTTCAGCTGGTTATAGACCTGGACATAGTACTGTTTCAGCTGGTTATAGACCTGGACATAGTACTGTTTCAGCTGGTTATAGACCTGGACATAGTACTGTTTCAGCTGGTTATAGACCTGGTTATAGACCTGTACATAGTACTGTTTCAGCTGATTATAGACCTGGTTATAGACCTGTACATAGTACTGTTTCAGCTGGTTATAGACCTGGTTATAGACCTGTACATAGTACTGTTTCAGCTGGTTATAGACCTGGTTATAGACCTGGACATAGTACTGTTTCAGCTGGTTATAGACCTGGACATAGTACTGTTTCAGCTGGTTATAGACCTGGACATAGCACTGTTTCAGCTGGTTATTGACCTGGACATAGTACTGTTTCAGCTGGTTATAGACCTGGACATAGTACTGTTTCAGCTGGTTATATACCTGGACATAGTACTGTTTCAGCTGGTTATAGACCTGGACATAGTACTGTTTCAGCTGGTTATTGACCTGGACATAGTACTGTTTCAGCTGGTTATAGACCTGGACATAGTACTGATTCAGCTGGTTATAGACCTGGACATAGTACTGTTTCAGCTGGTTATAGACCTGGACATAGTACTGTTTCAGCTGGTTATAGACCTGGACATAGCACTGTTTCAGCTGGTTATAGACCTGGACATAGTACTGTTTCAGCTGGTTATAGACCAGGACATAGTACTGTTTCAGCTGGTTATAGACCTGGACATAGTACTGTTTCAGCTGGTTATAGACCTGGACATAGTACTGTTTCAGCTGGTTATAGACCAGGACATAGTACTGTTTCAGCTGGTTATAGACCTGGACATAGTACTGTTTCAGCTGGTTATAGACCAGGACATAGTACTGTTTCAGCTGGTTATAGACCTGGACATAGTACTGTTTCAGCTGGTTATAGACCTGGACATAGTACTGTTTCAGCTGGTTATAGACCAGGACATAGTACTGTTTCAGCTGGTTATAGATGATGTGTTAGGGCATTCGACACCGTTGACCCTCCTCATTCACAACAGTGTGAAATGGGCCAGGACAAGGAGTCTTGCCAGTGCTTTAAGAGCTATCTGATGGTGTCAAGTCTAGTGTCCTGGATATTACGAAAGGTGTACCGGAGGGGTTGGTATTGGGACATGTCCTCTTTACTATTTATATAAATAATATCAGTCTATGTATTCAATCCTGTAATATTCATTTGTATGCAGATGATACGGTTATGTATGCCATTGGACCAACTGTTGACCAAGCTCTGTATTTGCTGCAATTTAGATTTTGTTTGCAAAACTAAATACACTATATATACAAAAGTATGTGGACACGCCTTTAAATGAGTGGATTCAGCTATTTCAGCCACACCCGTTGCAGACAGGTGTATAAAATCGAGCACACAGCCATGCAATCTCCATAGACAAACATTGTCAGTAGAATGGCCCTTACTGAAGAGCTCAGTGACTTTTAACGTGACACCGTCATAGGATGCCACCTTTCCAACAAGTCTGTTCGTACAATTTCTGCCCTGCTAGAGCTGCCCCGGTCAACTGTAAGTGCTGTTATTGTGAGGTGGAAACATCTAGGAGCAACAACGGCTCGGCCGCAAAGTGGTAGGCCACACAAGCTCACAGAATGGGACCGCCGAGTGCTGAAGCGCGTAGTGTGTAAAACATTGTCTGTCCTCGGTTGCAACACTGACTACCGACTTCCAAACTGCCTCTGGAAGCAACGTCAGCACAAGAACTGTTGGTCGGGAGTTTAATGAAATGGGTTTCCATGGCCGAGCAGCTGCGCACAAATCTAAGATCACCAAGGGCAATGCTAAGTGTCAGCTGGAGTGGTGTAAAGCTCGCCGCCATTGGACTCTGGCGCAGTGGAAACACATTCTCTGGAGTGATGAATCACGCTTCACCATCTGGCAGTCCGATGGACAAATCTGGGTTTGGCGGATTCCAGGAGAACGCTACCTGCCATAATGCATATTGCCAACTGTAAAGTTTGGTGGAGGAGGAATACTGGTCTGGGGCTGTTTGGTTCGGGCCCCTTAGTTCCATTGAAGTTAAATCTTAATGCTACAGCATACAATGACATTCTAGATGATTCTGTGCTTCCAACTTTGTGGCAACAGTTTGGAGAGAAGGCCCGTTCCTGTTTCAGCATGACAATGCTCCCGTGCACAAGGGGAGGTCCATACAGAAATGGTTTGTCGATATTGGTGTGTACAAAGCCCTGACCTCAACCCCATCGAACACCTTTAGGATGACTTGGAATGCCGACTGCGAGCCTGACCTAATCGCCCAACATCAGTGCCTGACCTCACTAGTGGAAAGCCATCCCAGAAGAGTGGAGGCTGTTATAGCAGCAAAGGGGGGGGACCAACTCCATATTAATACCCATGATTTTGGAATGAGATGTTCGACGAGCAGGTGTCCACATACTTTTGTGGTCATGTAGTGTATAAGTTGTTCTCTAATTCATGGAAAAACGTCTCACATATTCACTCACAATAATCCTTGCAACACGCATCTTATTATACAATATGAACCTGCTGGCTAGACATTCAATGACATCATCAAGAGCTATGCTGGACCCTATGTCAGAGAGGTGTTTTTGGGACCACGTCGTGTCTATTGTCCTGCTAATAGCCCTTGTGAAAAACAAGTATTTTGATTCCCCCCCCCCCCCCTTTCCACTTGCCTCTTCCATTAATTTTGAAAGAGCATTTTTTATCATTATTTTATGAACGAAAGCATAAAGATGTTGATGAAGAAATACTCTAAAGTGATAAATCTCATTGATTTATCAAGACCAGGGTCGGCTCGGACCAAAACACACTGCCGCCCGCGTTTGCGTTGCAAATGAGGGTATAAACTGGGTCAAGACACCAGCAGAGTAAGTAGACCTTTATGTAGTAAAATAAAGGTTAAAACCATAAATAAATGACCTACAACACCTACGGTAGGCCTACAGTATATCTACCTACCGTAGGTCTACAGTATATCTACCTACCGTAGGTCTACAGTATATCTACCTATGGTAGGTCTACAGTATATCTACCTATGGTAGTCCTACAGTATATCTACCTATGGTAGTCCTACAGTATATCTACCTACGGTAGTCCTACAGTATATCTACCTATGGTAGGCCTACAGTATATCTACCTACCGTAGGTCTACAGTATATCTACCTATGGTAGGTCTACAGTATATCTACCTATGGTAGTCCTACAGTATATCTACCTACGGTAGTCCTACAGTATATCTACCTATGGTAGGCCTACATTATATCTACCTACGGTAGTCCTACAGTATATCTACCTACGGTAGTCCTACAGTATATCTACCTACGGTAGTCCTACAGTATATCTACCTATGGTAGGCCTACAGTATATCTACCTATGGTAGTCCTACAGTATATCTACCTATGGTAGGCCTACAGTATATCTACCTATGGTAGTCCTACAGTATATCTACCTACGGTAGTCCTACAGTATATCTACCTATGGTAGTCCTACAGTATATCTACCTATGGTAGGCCTACAGTATATCTACCTATGGTAGTCCTACAGTATATCTACCTACGGTAGTCCTACAGTATATCTACCTATGGTAGTCCTACAGTATATCTACCTACGGTAGTCCTACAGTATATCTACCTACGGTAGTCCTACAATATATCTACCTACGGTAGTCCTACAGTATATCTACCTACCGTAGTCCTACAGTATATCTACCTACGGTAGTCCTACAATATATCTACGTACGGTAGTCCTACAGTATATCTACCTACCGTAGTCCTACAGTATATCTACCTACGGTAGTCCTACAGTATATCTGCCTACGGTAGGCCTACAGTATATCTACCTATGGTAGTCCTACAGTAATATATTTAGTTAATCTCTACATGTAGGTCTCCTGATTTTAAACCTGATCAAACTTGTTTGGCATCAACTGAAAACATTCATCTGTAACTCTGCCGACAAGCAAAGATGAACTGGTGAAGGACATCAAGATGTTTTGGCTTGAGAAATTGACAAAACAATTCTCCTCCTTCCCTCCTTCTTGGCAAGAGGACAATAGTGGATGGCTGTTTTCTTTTGTATTCCAATGTATTGAATGAATGTATTAATTACAGTCATTTAACCATTCTCATTCTCGGATTGGAAACGTTGTTTGCAGAGTTCACAATCTCATTTTCATGTCCTTGTTTAAAAAAATAACTAGATTTTTGGAGATTTTTGTTTTCAAATAACCAAAAGTGAGCGGTTTTAATCTGAATAAAGGGAAAAGGGACATTCTTGAACATGGGGAGAGACAATAGGCCCTTTTAATTTTGTCTGGCTTGCCATCCAAATAAAATTGAATATTTTTTGCTCATATAATTTTGCTCATATAATATATTATATTTTTTGGTCCAATCAACCAAAAAACACAATCTACCGTGGTATTCCACTTCCAAAGCCAGACTATTCAAGCCATCGACCCACTGATGGTTGAAGATGATGAGCGATCGGCAAAGGCAATCTGGAATCTGCGTGCTGCAAAACCAGTTCGGATTTAAGTTGAACTTTTGTATGACTGGCACCTTTAGTGAGAGGTCTAATGCTTTAATATTTAATAATATCTACTCTGCTTCTCGTTCTAACAGACATGGCACCTTTAGTGAGAGGTCTAATGCTTTAATATTTAATAATATCTACTCTGCTTCTCGTTCTAACAGACATGGCACCTTTAGTGAGAGGTCTAATGCTTTAATATTTAATAATATCTACTCTGCTTCTCGTTCTAACAGACATGGCACCTTTAGTGAGAGGTCTAATGCTTTAATATTTAATAATATCTACTCTGCTTCTAGTTCTAACAGACATGGCACCTTTAGTGAGAGGTCTAATGCTTTAATATTTAATAATATCTACTCTGCTTCTAGTTCTAACAGACATGGCACCTTTAGTGAGAGGTCTAATGCTTTAATATTTAATAATATCTACTCTGTTTCTAGTTCCTACAGACATGGCACCTTTAGTGAGAGGTCTAATGCTTTAATATTTAATAATATCTACTCTGCTTCTCGTTCCAACAGACATGGCACCTTTAGTGAGAGGTCTAATGCTTTAATATTTAATAATATCTACTCTGCTTCTCGTTCTAACAGACATGGCACCTTTAGTGAGAGGTCTAATGCTTTAATATTTAATAATATCTACTCTGCTTCTCGTTCCAACAGACATGGCACCTTTAGTGAGAGGTCTAATGCTTTAATATTTAATAATATCTACTCTGCTTCTCGTTCTAACAGACATGGCACCTTTAGTGAGAGGTCTAATGCTTTAATATTTAATAATATCTACTCTGCTTCTCGTTCCAACAGACATGGCACCTTTAGTGAGAGGTCTAATGCTTTAATATTTAATAATATCTACTCTGCTTCTAGTTCTAACAGACATGGCACCTTTAGTGAGAGGTCTAATGCTTTAATATTTAATAATATCTACTCTGCTTCTAGTTCTAACAGACATGGCACCTTTAGTGAGAGGTCTAATGCTTTAATATTTAATAATATCTACTCTGCTTCTAGTTCCAACAGACATGGCACCTTTAGTGAGAGGTCTAATGCTTTAATATTTAATAATATCTACTCTGCTTCTAGTTCTAACAGACATGGCACCTTTAGTGAGAGGTCTAATGCTTTAATATTTAATAATATCTACTCTGCTTCTAGTTCCAACAGACATGGCACCTTTAGTGAGAGGTCTAATGCTTTAATATTTAATAATATCTACTCTGCTTCTCGTTCCAACAGACATGGCACCTTTAGTGAGAGGTCTAATGCTTTAATATTTAATAATATCTACTCTGCTTCTCGTTCCAACAGACATGGCACCTTTAGTGAGAGGTCTAATGCTTTAATATTTAATAATATCTACTCTGCTTCTCGTTCCAACAGACATGGCACCTTTAGTGAGAGGTCTAATGCTTTAATATTTAATAATATCTACTCTGCTTCTAGTTCTAACAGACATGGCACCTTTAGTGAGAGGTCTAATGCTTTAATATTTAATAATATCTACTCTGCTTCTAGTTCTAACAGACATGGCACCTTTAGTGAGAGGTCTAATGCTTTAATATTTAATAATATCTACTCTGCTTCTAGTTCCAACAGACATGGCACCTTTAGTGAGAGGTCTAATGCTTTAATATTTAATAATATCTACTCTGCTTCTCGTTCTAACAGACATGGCACCTTTAGTGAGAGGTCTAATGCTTTAATATTTAATAATATCTACTCTGCTTCTAGTTCCAACAGACATGGCAGCTCTGTTTCTAGATCCAACAGACATGGCAGCTCTGTTTCTAGTTCCAACAGACATGGCAGCTCTGCTTCTAGTTCCAACAGACATGGCAGCTCTGTTTCTAGTTCCAACAGACATGGCAGCTCTGTTTCTAGATCCAACAGACATGGCAGCTCTGTTTCTAGATCCAACAGACATGGCAGCTCTGTTTCTAGTTCCAACAGACATGGCAGCTCTGCTTCTAGTTCCAACAGACATGGCAGCTCTGTTTCTAGTTCCATCAGACATGGCAGCTCTGTTTCTAGTTCCAACAGACATGGCAGCTCTGCTTCTAGTTCCAACAGACATGGCAGCTCTGTTTCTAGATCCAACAGACATGGCAGCTCTGTTTCTAGATCCAACAGACATGGCAGCTCTGCTTCTAGTTCCATCAGACATGGCAGCTCTGTTTCTAGTTCCATCAGACATGGCAGCTCTGTTTCTAGTTCCAACAGACATGGCAGCTCTGTTTCTAGATCCATCAGACATGGCAGCTCTGTTTCTAGTTCCAACAGACATGGCAGCTCTGCTTCTAGTTCCAACAGACATGGCAGCTCTGTTTCTAGTTCCAACAGACATGGCAGCTCTGCTTCTAGTTCCATCAGACATGGCAGCTCTGTTTCTAGTTCCAACAGACATGGCAGCTCTGCTTCTCGTTCTAACAGACATGGCACCTTTAGTGAGAGGTCTAATGCTTTAATATTTAATAATATCTACTCTGCTTCTAGTTCCAACAGACATGGCAGCTCTGTTTCTAGATCCAACAGACATGGCAGCTCTGTTTCTAGTTCCAACAGACATGGCAGCTCTGCTTCTAGTTCCAACAGACATGGCAGCTCTGTTTCTAGTTCCAACAGACATGGCAGCTCTGTTTCTAGATCCAACAGACATGGCAGCTCTGTTTCTAGATCCAACAGACATGGCAGCTCTGCTTCTAGTTCCAACAGACATGGCAGCTCTGTTTCTAGTTCCAACAGACATGGCAGCTCTGTTTCTAGATCCAACAGACATGGCAGCTCTGCTTCTAGTTCCAACAGACATGGCAGCTCTGTTTCTCGTTCCAACAGACATGGCAGCTCTGTTTCTAGTTCCAACAGACATGGCAGCTCTGTTTCTCGTTCCAACAGACATGGCAGCTCTGTTTCTAGATCCAACAGACATGGCAGCTCTGCTTCTCATTCCAACAGACATGGCAGCTCTGTTTCTAGATCCAACAGACATGGCAGCTCTGTTTCTAGATCCAACAGACATGGCAGCTCTGCTTCTAGTTCCATCAGACATGGCAGCTCTGTTTCTAGTTCCATCAGACATGGCAGCTCTGTTTCTAGTTCCAACAGACATGGCAGCTCTGTTTCTAGATCCATCAGACATGGCAGCTCTGTTTCTAGTTCCAACAGACATGGCAGCTCTGCTTCTAGTTCCAACAGACATGGCAGCTCTGTTTCTAGTTCCATCAGACATGGCAGCTCTGTTTCTAGTTCCAACAGACATGGCAGCTCTGCTTCTAGTTCCAACAGACATGGCAGCTCTGTTTCTAGATCCAACAGACATGGCAGCTCTGTTTCTAGATCCAACAGACATGGCAGCTCTGCTTCTAGTTCCATCAGACATGGCAGCTCTGTTTCTAGTTCCATCAGACATGGCAGCTCTGTTTCTAGTTCCAACAGACATGGCAGCTCTGTTTCTAGATCCATCAGACATGGCAGCTCTGTTTCTAGTTCCAACAGACATGGCAGCTCTGCTTCTAGTTCCAACAGACATGGCAGCTCTGTTTCTAGTTCCAACAGACATGGCAGCTCTGCTTCTAGTTCCATCAGACATGGCAGCTCTGTTTCTAGTTCCAACAGACATGGCAGCTCTGTTTCTAGATCCAACAGACATGGCAGCTCTGCTTCTCGTTCCAACAGACATGGCAGCTCTGTTTCTAGATCCAACAGACATGGCAGCTCTGTTTCTAGATCCAACAGACATGGCAGCTCTGCTTCTAGTTCCATCAGACATGGCAGCTCTGTTTCTAGTTCCATCAGACATGGCAGCTCTGTTTCTAGTTCCAACAGACATGGCAGCTCTGTTTCTAGATCCATCAGACATGGCAGCTCTGTTTCTAGTTCCAACAGACATGGCAGCTCTGCTTCTAGTTCCAACAGACATGGCAGCTCTGTTTCTAGTTCCATCAGACATGGCAGCTCTGTTTCTAGTTCCAACAGACATGGCAGCTCTGCTTCTAGTTCCAACAGACATGGCAGCTCTGTTTCTAGATCCAACAGACATGGCAGCTCTGTTTCTAGATCCAACAGACATGGCAGCTCTGCTTCTAGTTCCATCAGACATGGCAGCTCTGTTTCTAGTTCCATCAGACATGGCAGCTCTGTTTCTAGTTCCAACAGACATGGCAGCTCTGTTTCTAGATCCATCAGACATGGCAGCTCTGTTTCTAGTTCCAACAGACATGGCAGCTCTGCTTCTAGTTCCAACAGACATGGCAGCTCTGTTTCTAGTTCCAACAGACATGGCAGCTCTGCTTCTAGTTCCATCAGACATGGCAGCTCTGTTTCTAGTTCCAACAGACATGGCAGCTCTGCTTCTAGTTCCAACAGACATGGCAGCTCTGCTTCTAGTTCCATCAGACATGGCAGCTCTGTTTCTAGTTCCAACAGACATGGCAGCTCTGCTTCTAGTTCCAACAGACATGGCAGCTCTGCTTCTAGTTCCATCAGACATGGCAGCTCTGCTTCTAGTTCCAACAGACATGGCAGCTCTGCTTCTAGTTCCAACAGACATGGCAGCTCTGTTTCTAGATCCAACAGACATGGCAGCTCTGTTTCTAGCTCCAACAGACATGGCAGCTCTGTTTCTAGTTCCAACAGACATGGCAGCTCTGCTTCTAGTTCCTACAGACATGGCAGCTCTGCTTCTAGTTCCTACAGACATGGCAGCTCTGCTTCTAGTTCCTACAGACATGGCAGCTCTGCTTCTAGTTCCATCACACATGGCAGCTCTGTTTCTAGTTCAACAGACATGGCAGCTCTGTTTCTAGTTCCAACAGACATGGCAGCTCTGTTTCTAGTTCCATCAGACATGGCAGCTCTGTTTCTAGTTCCAACAGACATGGCAGCTCTGTTTCTAGTTCCAACAGACATGGCAGCTCTGTTTCTAGTTCCAACAGACATGGCAGCTCTGCTTCTAGTTCCATCAGACATGGCAGCTCTGTTTCTAGTTCAACAGACATGGCAGCTCTGTTTCTAGTTCCAACAGACATGGCAGCTCTGTTTCTAGTTCCATCAGACATGGCAGCTCTGTTTCTAGTTCCATCAGACATGGCAGCTCTGTTTCTAGTTCCAACAGACATGGCAGCTCTGTTTCTAGTTCCATCAGACATGGCAGCTCTGCTTCTAGTTCCTACAGACATGGCAGCTCTGTTTCTAGTTCCATCAGACATGGCAGCTCTGTTTCTAGTTCCATCAGACATGGCAGCTCTGTTTCTAGATCCATCAGACATGGCAGCTCTGCTTCTAGATCCATCAGACATGGCATCTCTGTTTCTAGTTCCAACAGACATGGCAGCTCTGCTTCTAGTTCCAACAGACATGGCAGCTCTGCTTCTAGTTCCAACAGACATGGCAGCTCTGCTTCTAGTTCCAACAGACATGGCAGCTCTGCTTCTAGTTCCAACAGACATGGCAGCTCTGCTTCTAGTTCCAACAGACATGGCAGCTCTGCTTCTAGTTCCAACAGACATGGCAGCTCTGCTTCTAGTTCCTACAGACATGGCAGCTCTGTTTCTAGTTCCATCAGACATGGCAGCTCTGCTTCTAGTTCCAACAGACATGGCAGCTCTGCTTCTAGTTCCTACAGACATGGCAGCTCTGCTTCTAGTTCCAACAGACATGGCAGCTCTGCTTCTAGTTCCAACAGACATGGCAGCTCTGCTTCTAGTTCCAACAGACATGGCAGCTCTGCTTCTAGTTCCAACAGACATGGCAGCTCTGCTTCTAGTTCCAACAGACATGGCAGCTCTGTTTCTAGTTCCTACAGACATGGCAGCTCTGTTTTTAGTTCCTACAGACATGGCAGCTCTGTTTCTAGCTACATCAGACATGGCAGCTCTGCTTCTAGTTCCAACAGACATGGCAGCTCTGCTTCTAGTTCCTACAGACATGGCAGCTCTGCTTCTAGTTCCAACAGACATGGCAGCTCTGCTTCTAGTTCCATCAGACATGGCAGCTCTGTTTCTAGATCCATCAGACATGGCAGCTCTGTTTCTAGTTCCAACAGACATGGCAGCTCTGTTTCTAGTTCCAACAGACATGGCAGCTCTGCTTCTAGTTCCATCAGACATGGCAGCTCTGTTTCTAGTTCCAACAGACATGGCAGCTCTGCTTCTAGTTCCATCAGACATGACAGCTCTGTTTCTAGATCCATCAGACATGGCAGCTCTGTTTCTAGATCCATCAGACATGGCAGCTCTGTTTCTAGTTCCAACAGACATGGCAGCTCTGCTTCTAGTTCCATCAGACATGGCAGCTCTGTTTCTAGTTCCAACAGACATGGCAGCTCTGTTTCTAGCTCCATCAGACATGGCAGCTCTGCTTCTAGTTCCATCAGACATGGCAGCTCTGTTTCTAGTTCCAACAGACATGGCAGCTCTGTTTCTAGTTCCAACAGACATGGCAGCTCTGTTTCTAGTTCTAACAGACATGGCATCTCTGCTTCTAGTTCCATCAGACATGGCAGCTCTGTTTCTAGCTCCATCAGACATGGCAGCTCTGCTTCTAGTTCCAACAGACATGGCAGCTCTGTTTCTAGTTCCAACAGACATGGCAGCTCTGTTTCTAGTTCCAACAGACATGGCAGCTCTGTTTCTAGTTCCAACAGACATGGCAGCTCTGTTTCTAGTTCCTACAGACATGGCAGCTCTGTTTCTAGTTCCATCAGACATGGCAGCTCTGCTTCTAGTTCCATCAGACATGGCAGCTCTGTTTCTAGTTCCAACAGACATGGCAGCTCTGTTTCTAGCTCCATCAGACATGGCAGCTCTGTTTCTAGTTCCTACAGACATGGCAGCTCTGTTTCTAGTTCCAACAGACATGGCAGCTCTGTTTCTAGTTCCAACAGACATGGCAGCTCTGTTTCTAGTTCCTACAGACATGGCAGCTCTGCTTCTAGTTCCAACAGACATGGCAGCTCTGCTTCTAGTTCCATCAGACATGGCACCTCTGCTTCTAGTTCCTATAGACATGGCAGCTCTGTTTCTAGTTCCATCAGACATGGCAGCTCTGCTTCTAGATCCATCAGACATGGCAGCTCTGCTTCTAGTTCCAACAGACATGGCAGCTCTGCTTCTAGTTCCTACAGACATGGCAGCTCTGCTTCTAGTTCCAACAGACATGGCAGCTCTGTTTCTAGTTCCAACAGACATGGCAGCTCTGCTTCTAGTTCCAACAGACATGGCAGCTCTGTTTCTAGTTCCAACAGACATGGCAGCTCTGTTTCTAGTTCCAACAGACATGGCAGCTCTGCTTCTAGTTCCATCAGACATGGCAGCTCTGTTTCTAGTTCCAACAGACATGGCAGCTCTGCTTCTAGTTCCATCAGACATGACAGCTCTGTTTCTAGATCCATCAGACATGGCAGCTCTGTTTCTAGATCCATCAGACATGGCAGCTCTGTTTCTAGTTCCAACAGACATGGCAGCTCTGCTTCTAGTTCCATCAGACATGGCATCTCTGCTTCTAGTTCCATCAGACATGGCAGCTCTGTTTCTAGCTCCATCAGACATGGCAGCTCTGCTTCTAGTTCCAACAGACATGGCAGCTCTGTTTCTAGTTCCAACAGACATGGCAGCTCTGTTTCTAGTTCCAACAGACATGGCAGCTCTGTTTCTAGTTCCAACAGACATGGCAGCTCTGTTTCTAGTTCCTACAGACATGGCAGCTCTGTTTCTAGTTCCATCAGACATGGCAGCTCTGCTTCTAGTTCCATCAGACATGGCAGCTCTGTTTCTAGTTCCAACAGACATGGCAGCTCTGTTTCTAGCTCCATCAGACATGGCAGCTCTGTTTCTAGTTCCAACAGACATGGCAGCTCTGTTTCTAGTTCCTACAGACATGGCAGCTCTGTTTCTAGTTCCATCAGACATGGCAGCTCTGCTTCTAGTTCCATCAGACATGGCAGCTCTGTTTCTAGTTCCAACAGACATGGCAGCTCTGTTTCTAGCTCCATCAGACATGGCAGCTCTGTTTCTAGTTCCTACAGACATGGCAGCTCTGTTTCTAGTTCCAACAGACATGGCAGCTCTGTTTCTAGTTCCAACAGACATGGCAGCTCTGTTTCTAGTTCCTACAGACATGGCAGCTCTGCTTCTAGTTCCAACAGACATGGCAGCTCTGCTTCTAGTTCCATCAGACATGGCAGCTCTGCTTCTAGTTCCTATAGACATGGCAGCTCTGTTTCTAGTTCCATCAGACATGGCAGCTCTGTTTCTAGTTCCAACAGACATGGCAGCTCTGCTTCTAGTTCCATCAGACATGGCAGCTCTGCTTCTAGTTCCTATAGACATGGCAGCTCTGTTTCTAGTTCCATCAGACATGGCAGCTCTGCTTCTAGATCCATCAGACATGGCAGCTCTGCTTCTAGTTCCAACAGACATGGCAGCTCTGCTTCTAGTTCCTACAGACATGGCAGCTCTGCTTCTAGTTCCAACAGACATGGCAGCTCTGTTTCTAGTTCCAACAGACATGGCAGCTCTGCTTCTAGTTCCAACAGACATGGCAGCTCTGTTTCTAGTTCCAACAGACATGGCAGCTCTGTTTCTAGTTCCAACAGACATGGCAGCTCTGCTTCTAGTTCCATCAGACATGGCAGCTCTGTTTCTAGTTCCAACAGACATGGCAGCTCTGCTTCTAGTTCCATCAGACATGACAGCTCTGTTTCTAGATCCATCAGACATGGCAGCTCTGTTTCTAGATCCATCAGACATGGCAGCTCTGTTTCTAGTTCCAACAGACATGGCAGCTCTGCTTCTAGTTCCATCAGACATGGCAGCTCTGTTTCTAGTTCCAACAGACATGGCAGCTCTGTTTCTAGCTCCATCAGACATGGCAGCTCTGCTTCTAGTTCCATCAGACATGGCAGCTCTGTTTCTAGTTCCAACAGACATGGCAGCTCTGTTTCTAGTTCCAACAGACATGGCAGCTCTGTTTCTAGTTCTAACAGACATGGCATCTCTGCTTCTAGTTCCATCAGACATGGCAGCTCTGTTTCTAGCTCCATCAGACATGGCAGCTCTGCTTCTAGTTCCAACAGACATGGCAGCTCTGTTTCTAGTTCCAACAGACATGGCAGCTCTGTTTCTAGTTCCAACAGACATGGCAGCTCTGTTTCTAGTTCCAACAGACATGGCAGCTCTGTTTCTAGTTCCTACAGACATGGCAGCTCTGTTTCTAGTTCCATCAGACATGGCAGCTCTGCTTCTAGTTCCATCAGACATGGCAGCTCTGTTTCTAGTTCCAACAGACATGGCAGCTCTGTTTCTAGCTCCATCAGACATGGCAGCTCTGTTTCTAGTTCCTACAGACATGGCAGCTCTGTTTCTAGTTCCAACAGACATGGCAGCTCTGTTTCTAGTTCCAACAGACATGGCAGCTCTGTTTCTAGTTCCTACAGACATGGCAGCTCTGCTTCTAGTTCCAACAGACATGGCAGCTCTGCTTCTAGTTCCATCAGACATGGCAGCTCTGCTTCTAGTTCCTATAGACATGGCAGCTCTGTTTCTAGTTCCATCAGACATGGCAGCTCTGATTCTAGATCCATCAGACATGGCAGCTCTGCTTCTAGTTCCAACAGACATGGCAGCTCTGCTTCTAGTTCCTACAGACATGGCAGCTCTGTTTCTAGCTCCATCAGACATGGCAGCTCTGTTTCTAGTTCCTACAGACATGGCAGCTCTGTTTCTAGTTCCAACAGACATGGCAGCTCTGTTTCTAGTTCCAACAGACATGGCAGCTCTGTTTCTAGTTCCTACAGACATGGCAGCTCTGCTTCTAGTTCCAACAGACATGGCAGCTCTGCTTCTAGTTCCATCAGACATGGCAGCTCTGCTTCTAGTTCCTATAGACATGGCAGCTCTGTTTCTAGTTCCATCAGACATGGCAGCTCTGCTTCTAGATCCATCAGACATGGCAGCTCTGCTTCTAGTTCCAACAGACATGGCAGCTCTGCTTCTAGTTCCTACAGACATGGCAGCTCTGCTTCTAGTTCCAACAGACATGGCAGCTCTGTTTCTAGTTCCAACAGACATGGCAGCTCTGCTTCTAGTTCCAACAGACATGGCAGCTCTGTTTCTAGTTCCAACAGACATGGCAGCTCTGTTTCTAGTTCCAA
This sequence comes from Salvelinus fontinalis, assembly GCF_029448725.1. Lineage (NCBI taxonomy): Eukaryota > Metazoa > Chordata > Actinopteri > Salmoniformes > Salmonidae > Salvelinus > Salvelinus fontinalis. The sequence goes on from NC_074694.1 coordinate 199,593, forward strand.
CAGACATGGCAGCTCTGCTTCTAGTTCCATCAGACATGGCAGCTCTGTTTCTAGTTCCAACAGACATGGCAGCTCTGCTTCTAGTTCCATCAGACATGACAGCTCTGTTTCTAGATCCATCAGACATGGCAGCTCTGTTTCTAGATCCATCAGACATGGCAGCTCTGTTTCTAGTTCCAACAGACATGGCAGCTCTGCTTCTAGTTCCATCAGACATGGCAGCTCTGTTTCTAGTTCCAACAGACATGGCAGCTCTGTTTCTAGCTCCATCAGACATGGCAGCTCTGCTTCTAGTTCCATCAGACATGGCAGCTCTGTTTCTAGTTCCAACAGACATGGCAGCTCTGTTTCTAGTTCCAACAGACATGGCAGCTCTGTTTCTAGTTCTAACAGACATGGCATCTCTGCTTCTAGTTCCATCAGACATGGCAGCTCTGTTTCTAGCTCCATCAGACATGGCAGCTCTGCTTCTAGTTCCAACAGACATGGCAGCTCTGTTTCTAGTTCCAACAGACATGGCAGCTCTGTTTCTAGTTCCAACAGACATGGCAGCTCTGTTTCTAGTTCCAACAGACATGGCAGCTCTGTTTCTAGTTCCTACAGACATGGCAGCTCTGTTTCTAGTTCCATCAGACATGGCAGCTCTGCTTCTAGTTCCATCAGACATGGCAGCTCTGTTTCTAGTTCCAACAGACATGGCAGCTCTGTTTCTAGCTCCATCAGACATGGCAGCTCTGTTTCTAGTTCCTACAGACATGGCAGCTCTGTTTCTAGTTCCAACAGACATGGCAGCTCTGTTTCTAGTTCCAACAGACATGGCAGCTCTGTTTCTAGTTCCTACAGACATGGCAGCTCTGCTTCTAGTTCCAACAGACATGGCAGCTCTGCTTCTAGTTCCATCAGACATGGCAGCTCTGCTTCTAGTTCCTATAGACATGGCAGCTCTGTTTCTAGTTCCATCAGACATGGCAGCTCTGCTTCTAGATCCATCAGACATGGCAGCTCTGCTTCTAGTTCCAACAGACATGGCAGCTCTGCTTCTAGTTCCTACAGACATGGCAGCTCTGCTTCTAGTTCCAACAGACATGGCAGCTCTGTTTCTAGTTCCAACAGACATGGCAGCTCTGCTTCTAGTTCCAACAGACATGGCAGCTCTGTTTCTAGTTCCAACAGACATGGCAGCTCTGCTTCTAGTTCCATCAGACATGGCAGCTCTGCTTCTAGTTCCAACAGACATGGCAGCTCTGCTTCTAGTTCCTACAGACATGGCAGCTCTGTTGAATGACTGTCTTTATATTATAATGACTGACTGCCTTTATATTATAATGACTGACTGTCTTTATATTATAATGACTGACTGCCTTTATATTATAGTGACTGACTGCCTTTATATTATAATGACTGACTGCCTTTATATTATAATGACTGACTGCCTTTATATTATAATGACTGACTGTCTTTATATTATAATGACTGACTGCCTTTATATTATAATGACTGACTGTCGTTATATTATAATGACTGACTGCCTTTATATTATAGTGACTGACTGCCTTTATATTATAGTGACTGACTGCCTTTATATTATAATGACAGACTGCCTTTATATTATAATGACTGCCTGTCTTTGTTGTGCATCATGGTCTTCACCAGTGTAATGTTTGGCGTATCTCTGGCCAGACTATTCATGTTCACTATATAGGGCAAACTACTCTCTGATTTTAGATTTTGCTACAATTTGATAGAGAAGGAAATATACTATTCGATGTTGAATCAAAGCCCTATACTAGCTATATAGAATATGGACTAGCCTAACGTTGGAGACAAAGCGTAAATTGTGTTTGCATTTTTTTATTTTTAAGAACGCAAAGTGGGACTAAAACTAATTATATTCTAATGTGCTTCTTCCTCTATTCTATTCCATTTGTCTTATTCCTCTTGTGGAGAATTCTCCAAGTCTTGCCTTTTAACATCAATAAAATATAGAGGATGTAGACGGTACAAGGAGCGGTTACCCACCAATGATATATGTAAACATTGTTACCAACCCTGAGAAAACACAGCTATACACTCAACCAACCGCCCCCTGACTCACTGCTGTAGTACTGAAAACGCATAGCCTATCGATCTGGAGACAGCTTTCGTTGTGAACAGCACCCCGTCCGTCTCCAGAGAGTAGCCGACTGGCTGGGCGTGTGGTGCCCAGGATCAGTTAGCTAAATACAACAGCTAGCTGGGGGGGGGGGGGGGGGGGGGGGGGGGGGGGGTCCAGCGTCGCCGCCAACTGTACGTTGCACTTCCCGGTTTATTTTATCCGTCGCCGTCTACGGTATACAGTACACTCCCATTTCTCCCTCCTCCCAGCCCGTGCGCCTCCCTCCGTTCAGTCGCTCTTTCTCTTCCTAATCTCGCACTTTCACTGCTTCAGTGCTGTCACGGCGAGGAGAGGAGAGGAGGCGTACCAACCGACGTTTATCTACACCTTGGAAGGCGAGTGAGGGGGAGACCCTTCACCACTATTGCTCTCGTCTATACGTTTACGTTACTGTGCTGGTAACGGACCACGCACTGCTCCCGACCACGGCAAGCCCGGCTCGGTTGGCACGGGCTATTAGGATTTAGGACATATAATCTCCAAGCATTCTGGACCAACCGTTCCAGTTCTAGTAGCGAGCAGCGGGAGTTTGAGCAGAGAGGCACGGTACCCTGGTTTATATCCGTAGCTTGTCCCTCTGCTTGCTCACAGGCAGACATGGAAGATGGTCCGTCTTCGACAAGCTGTTTTCGAAGGATCACGGACTGTTTTCTGTGCTCAAGTAAGTACCTTTTCTGTGCAACAGTTAACCTGCCGAATGTGATCTTTATCAATGGGAGCATGAATCCATCCATACGTTTTATTATCCACGATTTGGAACACGGGATTTTGTGGCTCTAGTTTTGAATTTTGCCTTGATCAGAATTGCATAGGGATAATCCACAATTATTAATAGATAACACACATTTCTTATTATGATCAATTGCAACTATAACAATTACAAAATGTCAAACTTTCTGAATGACAAAATATTGACGGCTGATCAGTGATAACATCCGAAACATGGGTTGGGATTTAACAGGAGAGAAGAGTAGAGTACCGCACCATGTAGTGAATGTTAAGGAGTATGCACAGTCCTATACGTTACCAAGAAAATAGCCCATATTTCTCAGGAGTAACGGAAAGAAATCCTCCGGTCCTCCACGTGTAGTACGGTTAATGTAGACCTATGGCGCTTGCTGAGATGTTCACCGCACCGCTGTAGACCCGTTTCACCACAACTGACTTGACTGAAGAAAACAAAACATGGAATTGCCATTGATCACAACATATAGTAAGACTGGAGACTTAAGGTGCCGCTCGCAAAATAAATACTTTATCCCCGAAACGGTGACGAACGTAAATAATGCTCTGGCGAACTGAAATATACATATTCAATGTGTAATGTGTATGTTTTATGTCTGTTTGATCATTTTACTGTAAACTCGAGCGTCAAAGACACATTTTCATTTGTGTGTGTAAACGTATTATTAAACATTGAAAAAACAACAACATTTGTACAGTAACTGATGCAAATGTAAAATGATTAAGTTGAGGTTACCCACAATAATGCACAGTTATAGTGTTACACTGACGAATACATATTGTCGTTAATAGAAGTTATTAACGACACTATACAAGTCCATTTGAGAAAAATATTTAATTCAGGAATAAAATTTTAAAAAGAGGTGCCTAATCTAGGGACATGAAACAGATCATAGAGATAGGATTGGAACGCACAGCATTTGTGTTTCAGTATTAAAGTCGGCATAGTTGGGTAGTTAGTGTGGTTTAGGTTCTTGGTTGTAGTCTGAAGTACATGTATCTATGCCGAGGCGCATTGGAGCTGTTTTGGCAGCTGGTGGCCCAACGCCCAATTAATATACTTTATGTCGGGGGTTTCCTTTATTTTGACAGTTACCTGTATCATTGAGAGTATCACAAGTTGAGCCATGTTGCTCTTATCCAATTCATTGACGTCTCACTCTGACCATCAATTCATCAGGTCTTAATTTAGGATAATCCTGACAGCACTTCCTGGGCCAGGGGAGATTGCTCAGGTATTGATTAATTGTGTCTGAGAGGGGACCTGAAAGTTCACAAAAATGTCACACACTTTAGTCTCTCTGTGTCTCACTGGGGAAAATACATACTTTCCATGCATCATATCCTGTGTAATTTGTTTAGACAATGTAGATAGCTTTTTTTTTTGTAGTTTTTTAAAACTCAAAATGAAGTCAGTGTATATTATTTGTTGTGTGTTTAGGGGAAGATTATCAACACATCTAAACTCTATTCTATTGGATGGATGAAAGTGTACAAGAACACATTCAGAACACATGAATCCACACAATAGATACAAATACAAATACATGACATTAATTTATGATCCACGGTTGTGAAGTACAGTAGAGGACACTGAATGCCCCGGATACTGGCTAGATGAGAGCAGCTCTGTTTTCTTAGTGAGAGGAAACTGAATATGGTTCCAAAGGCGTGAGTTTTCTTTTTTTTTTTTTTTTTGCTGTCGTCCGGGATACACCTTCAAAACTGTCCACTAGGGGCAAAAGTTAAATACGGCAATGTCCGGAGCTGGGAGCTGGGAACTCACTGTTTAGTCCACTGTGCCACCCCCTCCACAATGAGTTAGCAAGGTGAGTCTTAATTAATGGCTGAATTTAACCCAATCCAAAACCTTAATCGTTAATTTAACCAATCGGAATTCATGCCCGACGTAAATTAACCCAATCCAAAACCTTAATCCTTAATTTAACCAATCATGAATTAAATGGCTTGAATTTTTAACCAATCGGAATGAATGCCTGAAGTTAACCCTAGAGTTGTTCTGTATCCCAAAACATAACGCTTAATTTAACCCTAGAGTTGTTTACTTAAAACTCACGAGGGAGCTTTGTGCCTTAACACCCCCCTCCACCATCCACATCCATCTCCTCCCTCCACACCCGTCTCCTCCCTCCACTCTTTTCTCCTCACCCGTCTCCCCCTCCACCCTCCACACCCATCTCCCCCCTCCACACCCTTCTCCCCCTCCTCACCCTTCTCCCCCTCAACACCCGTCTCCCCCTCCTCACTTTTCTCCCCCCTCCACACCCTTCTCCCCTCCTCACCCTTCTCCCCCTCCTCACCCTTCTCCCCCTCCACACCCTTCTCCCCCTCCTCACCCTTCTCCCCCTCCTCACCCTTCTCCCCCTCCTCACCCTTCTCCCCCTCCACACCCGTCTCCCCCTCCTCACTTTTCTCCCCCCTCCACACCCTTCTCCCCTCTCCACACCTGTCTCCCCCTCCACATCCTTCTCCCCCCTCTACACCTCTCTCCTCCCTCCTCACCCATCTCCCCCTCCCCCCTTCTACCCCCTCCTCACCCCCCTGCCTCCTCACCTGTCTCCCCTCTCCCTCCCTCTTCTCTCTCTGTTTCCTCCCTCTCTGTCTACCTCCTCCCTCTCTGTCTCCCCCTGCCCTCCCTCTCTGTCCCCCCCTTCCCTCCCTCTCTGTCTCCCTCTGCCCTCCCTCTCTGTCTACCCCTTCCCTCCCTCTCTGTCTCCCTCTGCCCTCCCTCTCTGTCTCCCCCTGCCCTCCCTCTCTGTCTCCCCCTGCCCTCCCTCTCTGTCCCCCCCTTCCCTCCCTCTCTGTCTCCCTCTGCCCTCCCTCTCTGTCTCCCCCTGCCCTCCCTCTCTGTCTACCCCTTCCCTCCCTCTCTGTCTCCCTCTGCCCTCCCTCCCTCTCTGTCTCCCCCTTCCCTCCCTCTCTGTCTCCCCCTTCCCTCCCTCTATGTCTCCATTTGTCCTCCCTATCTGTCTCCCCCTTCCCTCGCTCTCTGTCTCCCCCTTCCCTCCCTCTCTGTCTCCCCCTTCCCTCCCTCTCTGTCTCCCACTTCCCTCCCTCTCGGTCTCCCTCTGCCCTCCCTCTCTGTCTCCCCCTTCCCTCCCTCTCTGTCTCCTTTTGCCCTCCCTCTCTGTCTCCCCCTTCCCTCCCTCTCTGTCTCCCTTTGCCCTCCCTATCTGTCTCCCCCTTCCCTCCCTCTCTGTCTCCCTCTGCCCTCCCTCTCTGTCTCCCCCTTCCTTCCCTCCCTCTCTGTCAATTCAATTATATTTAAGGGCTTTATTGGCATGGGAAACATATGTTAACATTTCCAAAGCAAGTGAAATAGTTAATAAACCAAAGTGAAATAAAAAATACAAATTAACAGTAAACATAACACTCACAAAATTCCAAAAGATAAAAGACATTTCAAATGTCATATTGTGTCTATATACGGTGTTGTAACGATGTGCAAATAGTTAAAGTACAAAAGGGAAAATAAATAAACATAAATATAGGTTGTATTTACAATGGTGTTTGTTCTTCACTGGTTGCCCTTTTCTTGTGGCAACAGGTCACAAATCTTGCTGCTGTGATGGAACACTGTGGTATTTCACCCAGTAGATATGGGAGTTTATCAAAATGGGGTTTGTTTTCAAATTCTTTGTGGGTCTGTGTAATCTGAGGGAAATATGTCTCTCTAATATGGTCATACATTTGGCAGGAGGTTAGGAAGTGCAGCTCAGTTTCCACCTCATTTTGTGGGCAGTGTGCACATAGCCTGTCTTCTCTTAATAGCCAGGTCTGCCTACGGCGGCCTTTCTCAATAGCAAGGCTATGCTCACTGGGTCTGTACAGTTGTTGCCAAAAGTTTTGAGAATGACGCAAATATTATTTTTCACAAAGTTTGCTGCTTCAGTGTCTTTAGATATTTTTGTCAGATGTTATTATGGAATACTGAAGTATAATTACAAGCATTTCATAAGTGTCAAAGGCTTTTATTGACAATTACATGAAGTTGATGCAAAGAGTCAATATTTGCAGTGTTGACCCTTCTTTTTCAAGACCTCTGCAATCTGCCCTGGCATGCTGTCAATTAACTTCTGGGCCACGTCCTGACTGATGGCAGCCCATTCTTGCATAATCAATGCTTGGAGTTTGTCAGAACTTGTGGGGTTTTGTTTGTCCACCCGCCTCTTGAGGATTGACCACAAGTTCTCAATGGGATTAAGGTCTGGGGAGTTTCCTGGCCATGGACCCAAAATATCAATGTTTTGTTCCCCGAGCCACTTAGTTATCACTTTTGCCTTATGGCAAGGTGCTCCATCATGCTAGAAAAAGCATTGTTCGTCACCAAACTGTTCCTGGATGGTTGGGAGAAGTTGCTCTCGGAGGATGTGTTGGTACCATTCTTTATTCACGGCTGTGTTCTTAGGCGAAATTGTAAGTGAGCCCACTCCCTTGGCTGAGAAGCAACCCCCCATATGAATGGTCTCAGGATGCTTTACTGTTGGCATGACACAGGACTGATGGTAGCGCTCACCTTGTCTTTTCCGGACAAGCTTTTTTCCAGATACCCCAAACAATCGGAAAGGGGATTCATCAGAGAAAATTACTTTACCCCAGTACTCAGCAGTCCAATCCCTGTACCTTTTGCAGAATATCAGTCTGTCCCTGATGTTTTTCCTGGAGAGAAGTGGCTTCTTTGCTGCCCTTCTTGACACCAGGCCATCCTCCAAAAGTCTTCGCCTCACTGTGCGTGCAGATGCACTCACACCTGCCTGCTGCCATTCCTGAGCAAGCTCTCTACCGGTGTTGCCCCGATCCCGCAGCTGAATCAACTTTAGGAGACGGTCCTGGCGCTTGCTGGACTTTCTTGGGCGCCCTGAATCCTTCTTCACAACAATTGAACCCCTCTCCTTGAAGTTCTTGATGATCCGATAAATGGTTGATTTAGGTGCAATCTTACTGGCAGCAATATCCTTGCCTGTGAATCCCTTTTTGTGCAAAGCAATGATGACGGCACGTGTTTCCCTGCAGGTAACCATGGTTGACAGAGGAAGAACAATGATTCCAAGCACCACCGTGCTTTTGAAGCTTCCAGTCTGTTATTCGAACTCAATCAGCATGACAGAGTGATCTCCAGCCTTGTCCTCGTCAACACTCACACCTGTGTTAACGAGAGAATCACTGGTCCTTTTGTAGCAGGGCTGAAATGCAGTGGAAATGTTTTTTGGGGATTCAGTTAATTTGCATGGCAAAGAGGGACTTTGCAATTAATTGCAATTCATCTGATCACTCTTCATAACATTCTGGAGTATATGCAAATTGCCATCATACAAACTGAGGCAGCAGACTTTGTGAAAATGTATACTTGTGTCATTCTCAAAACTTTTGGCCACGATTGTACATTGTCAAAGCTTGCCTTCATTGTGGGTCAGTCACAGTGGTCAGGTATTCTGCCACTGTGTACTCTCTGTTTAGGGCAAAATAGCATTCTAGTTTGCTCTGTTTGTTTGTTAATTCTTTCCAAATGTGTCAAGTAATTATCTTTTTGTTTTCTCATGATTTGGTTGGGTCTAAATGTGTTGCTGTCTACCAGGGGACTCTTCTCCAGCTTCATCTCTCTGTAGGCGATGGCTTTGTTATGGAAGGTTTGTGAATCATTTCCTTTTAGGTGGTTGTAGAATTTAACGGCTCTTTTCTGGAGTTTGATAATTAGCGGGTATCAGCGTAATTGTGCTCTGCATGCATTATTTGGTGTTTTACGTTGTACGCAGAGGATATTTGTGCGGAGGATATTTTTGCAGACTTCTGCATGCAGAGTCTCAATTTAGTGTTTATCCCATTTGGTGAATTCTTGGTTGGTGAGCGGACCCCAGACCTCACAACCATAAAGGGCAATGGGTTCTATAAGGACCCCAGACCTCATAACCATAAAGGGCAATGGGTTCTATAAGGAAACCAAACCTCACAACCATAAAGGGCAATGGGTTCTATAAGGACCCCAGACCTCATAACCATAAAGGGCAATGGGTTCTATAAGGACCCCAGACCTCACAACCATAAAGGGCAATGGGTTCTATAAGGACCCCAGACCTCATAACCATAAAGGGCAGTGGGTTCTATAAGGACCCCAGACCTCATAACCATAAAGGGCAATGGGTTCTATAAGGACCCCAGACCTCATAACCATAAAGGGCAATGGGTTCTATAAGGACCCCAGACCTCATAACCATAAAGGGCAATGGGTTCTATAAGGACCCCAGACCTCACAACCATAAAGGGCAATGGGTTCTATAAGGACCCCAGACCTCATAACCATAAAGGGCAATGGGTTCTATAAGGACCCCAGACCTCACAACCATAAAGGGCAATGGGTTCTATAAGGACCCCAGACCTCATAACCATAAAGGGCAATGGGTTCTATAAGGACCCCAGACCTCATAACCATAAAGGGCAATGGGTTCTATAAGGACCCCAGACCTCACAACCATAAAGGGCAATGGGTTCTATAAGGACCCCAGACTTCACAACCATAAAGGCAATGGGTTCTATAAGGAAACCAAACCTCACAACCATAAAGGCAATGGGTTCTATAAGGAAACCATACCTCACAACCATAAAGGCAATGGGTTCTATAAGGAAACCAAACCTCACAACCATAAAGGGCAATGGGTTCTATAAGGACCCCAGACCTCACAACCATAAAGGGCAATGGGTTCTATAAGGACCCCAGACCTCACAACCATAAAGGGCAATGGGTTCTATAACTGATTGAAGTATTTTTAGCCAGATCCTACTTGGTATGTCGATTGTTATGTTCCTTTTGATGGCATAGAAGGCCCTTCTTGCCTTGTCTCTCAGATCGTTCACGGCTTTGTGGAAGTTTCTGATGTTTAGGTCAAGGTTTTTATCGTTTTTTGTGTGCTCTAGGGCAACGGTGTCTAGATGGAATTTATATTTGTGGTCTCACCCCCCGGCCCTGTGGAAAGAAATATGTGTGTTTTTTTTCTCCATTTTTAACCGCACACTCGTTGTTTGTGTACATGGATTTTATAATGTTGTTTGTTTCCCCCCCAACACCACTTTCCATCAATTTGTAGAGCAGACCCTCATGCCAAATTGAGTCAAAAGCTTTTTTGAAATCAACAAAGCATGAGAAGACTTTGCCTTTGTTTTGGTTTGTTTGTTTGTCAATTAGGGTGTGCAGGGTGAATACGTGGTCTGACATACGGTAATTTGGTAAAAAGCCAATTTGACATTTGCTCAGTACATTGTTTTCACTGAGGACATTTGCTGTTAATGATAATGCAGAGGATTTTCCCAAGGTTGCTGTTGACGCATATCCCACGGTAGTTATTGGGATCAAATTTGTCTCCACTTTTGTGGATTGGGGTGATCAGTCCTTGGTTCCAAATATTGGGGAAGATGCCAGAGCTAAGAATTATGTTAAAGATTTTAGTATAGCCAATTGGAATTTGTTGTCTATATATTTGATCATTTCATTAAGGATACCATCAACACCACATACCTTTTTTGGGTTGGAGGGTTTGTGTTTTGTCATTCAAGGTAATTGGAGAATCCAGTGGGTTCTGGTTGTCTTTAATAGTTGATTCTGTGTAATTGGAGAATCCAGTGGGTTCTGGTTGTCTTTAATAGTTGATTCATTGTAATTGGAGAATCCAGTGGGTTCTGGTCTTTAATAGTTGATTCTGTGTAATTGGAGAATCCAGTGGGTTCTGGTCGATTCTAAGATAGTTGATTCTAAGATTTGTAATTAATCATGTACATGTTTTAGCTGTTTGTTCTTTGTTATAGAGACAACAATATTGGAGAAGTGGTTTACCCCTCATCTCAATTTTGGATAGATACCTCTTCATGATGTTGTTTGTTTAGAGTTTTCCAATTTTCCCAGAAGTGGTTGGAGTCTATGGATTCTTCAATTACATTGAGCTGATTTCTGACGTGCTGTTCCTTCTTTTCCCGTAGTGTATTTCTGTATTGTTTTAGTGATTCTCCATAGTGAAGGCGTAGACTCAGGTTTTCTGGGTCTCTATGTTTTTGGTTGGATAGGTTTTTCAATTTCTTTCTTAGGTTTTTCCATATTCTTTATCAAACCATTTGTCATTGTTGTTAACTATGACTATGTACATACCCAGCGTGCGAAAGAGCTGCAGGAGTTGTGACCTGTTTTTGTTGGTTATGTTATCGTAGTTGTGCCTGGGGGGTGGGGGGGCATATGGGGGAGGGAATGCTGTCACCTCCAGGCAGGTGCTTGTCCCCCTGTGTGCTGAGGGTGTCAGGTTCTTGTCCAGTTCTGGCATTTAGGTCGCCACAGACTAGTACATGTCCGGGGAGACAGAGAGGGAGGAGGGAGGAGGGAGGAAGGAGGGAGGAGACAGAGAGGGAGGTGGGAGACAGAGGGAGGGAAGGGCGAGATACAGAGGGAGGGGGGCAGGGAGGGAGGGCAGGGGGAGACAGAGAGGGAGGGGGGGAGACATAGAGGGAGGGGGGGCAGAGAGGGAGGGCAGGGGGAGAGAGACAGGGAGGGAGGAGGGAGGGAGGGCAGGGGAGACAGGGAGGGCAGGGGGAGACAGAGAGGGAGGGCGGGAGGGCGGGCAGGGGGAGAGAGACAGGGAGGGAGGAGGAGGGAGGGAGGGCAGGGGAGACAGGGAGGGCAGGGGGAGACAGAGAGGGAGGGCGGGAGGGCGGGCAGGGGGAGACAGAGAGGGAGGGAGTGTGTATGTGTGTGTTCAATACTTATCCGTTTTATGAGGAAAAATGTCTCTTCATTGTGCCTGACTGAACATTTGTAGTTTTTAGGGTCGACCTCTCACTCCTGACATAGCTGTTATTTTTAAAGGGGAACTTTGATCTGGCTATGATGACTCAGTACACCTGTCAAAAGTGTGTGTGTGTGTGTGTGTGTGTGTGTGTGTGTGTGTGTGTGTGTGTGTGCTGTGTGTGTGTGTGTGTGTGTGTGTGCTGTGTGTGTGCTGTGTGTGTGTGTGTGTGCTGTGTGTGTGTGTGTGCTGTGTGTGCTCTGTGTGTGCTCTGTGTGTGTGTGTGTGCTCTGTGTGTGTGTGTGTGCTCTGTGTGTGCTGTGTGTGTGTGTGCTCTGTGTGTGTGTGTGTGTGTGCTGTGTGTGTGTGTGTGCTGTGTGTGCTCTGTGTGTGCTCTGTGTGTGTGTGTGTGCTCTGTGTGTGTGTGTGTGCTCTGTGTGTGCTGTGTGTGTGTGTGTCACACCCTGGCCTTAGTTATCTTTGTTTTTCTGTATTATTTTAGTTAGGTCAGGGTGTGACATGGGGCATGTATGTGTTTTGCATTGTCTAGGGTTTTTGTATGTTTATGGGACAGTGTCTAGTCTAGGTGTATGTATGTCTATGGTTGCCTAGATTGGTTCTCAATTAGAGACAGCTGTCTATTGTTGTCTCTGATTGGGAGCCATATTTAGGCAGCCATAGTCATTAGGTAGGTTGTGGGTGATTGTCTATGTCTAAGTTGCCAGTGTCTGCACTTATTGTTTATATAGCTTCACGTTCGTCGGTTTGTTGTTTTGTTTAGTTTGTCAGTGTTGTTTCGTCTTCAAATAAAGAGAATATGTATTGTTATCACGCTGCGCCTTGGTCCTCCTCTCTTCCACAATACGACGATCGTGACAGTGTGTGTGCTGTGTGTGTGTGTGCTGTGTGTGTGTGCTGTGTGCTGTGTGTTTGTGTGCTGTATGTATGTGTGTGTGTGCTCTGTGTGCTGTGTGCTCTGTGTGTGTGTGTGTGCTCTGTGTGCTCTGTGTGCTCTGTGTGCTGCTTGTTTGTGATAGGACTATACACCAGTTTAGTTATATCACAGCAATCTTCAATATTTAAAATCCCCAAACCCAGATGTCAAAGCAAAATACAAAATAAAATGCACATTTAAATAGAGAGGAGATTGGGTCGACACAACAAGCTGAAGTAGGGACTTCGGCCATATCCAGAAACAACCCTCAGGGTTACACTCACGGGTTTCCACCGGTGCAACTAACTTTCTTCAGTTGATGGCACCACAACTTGCACCAACTTTTTGTACACTGTGCAATGACTTGCCCTGTGCCCGTTTATACAATCAGATATACAATCAATTATTATATATTTTTTTACCAATCTAACTATATAACAACATAATGGTAATAATTTATTTGAATGATAGATCTGTAATGATTAACAGGGTAAATCAACATGTAATCCGAGGCCTATCCACCTTACAGGTGAACGCGTATTCAATAGGAGTGTAAATGTAGCGGTTGTTTTGGTTTTATCACAGGACTACAGATTCAAATAAATCTTGTTTCCCTTCCATTTGTTTTATCGACAACATGAGCATAGAAGAAGCAATCTCTTCTTTTATATACGCGTGTGCGCTGTCTCTTTAAGACCTAATGATGTCATTCACACAGAAAGTGGGCACGTTCCCCGGCGGAAGCGGGGGAAACCAATGGTTTCGTGCAAAATGGTCATCGACTGTGTTGCCAACTGTCAAATTGCTAGAACAAATGATGTGGTCAGTTGAAATAGGAACGCGCCCAGTGGCAGAGGCAGAAGAGACGTGAGGCGAAGTGAATCAATAAAGTTTTTGACAATTACTTTTTTTTTTTGGTGACAATCAGTTTTGAAATCAGCATATTTTACTTTATGGTTTTGCATATTATCACAAACAAAGTACTAGGGTAGTGAATTGTTGTTAGCTTCAGCTGTTAGCTAGCCTACAAAGCTTGAAGCTACCGGTATCTTTGTGCATTGTAAAGTGTTCCAACCTGTAATGGACATTGTTTTGCGAACAGTAATTAACAGTTTCAACATTTCTACATGCCGTGTTGCATTATTCTAGTGTGTTAACTTCTGTGCAGCATGAATGGGGAGCTAATATGGTGCAGTCCAGACTCCCAGTGGTTCCTCAGGACAGACTCCCAGTGGATCCTCAGGACAGACTCCCAGTGGTTCCTCAGGACAGACTCCCAGTGGTTCCTCAGGACAGACTCCCAGTGGTTCCTCAGGACAGACTCCCAGTGGTTCCTCAGGACAGACTAGAGTCAGTATGAGAGGAGAGATAACATGATACAGTCCAGACTCCCAGTGGTTCCTCAGGACAGACTCCCAGTGGTTCCTCAGGACAGACTCCCAGTGGGTCCTCAGGACAGACTAGAGTCAGTATGAGAGAGGAGATAACACGATACAGTCCAGACTCCCAGTGGTTCCTCAGGACAGACTAGAGTCAGTATGAGAGAGGAGATAACACGATACAGTCCAGACTCCCAGTGGGTCCTCAGGACAGACTAGAGTCAGTATGAGAGAGGAGATAACATGATACAGTCCAGACTCCCAGTGGTTCCTCAGGACAGACTCCCAGTGGTTCCTCAGGACAGACTCCCAGTGGTTCCTCTGGACAGACTCCCAGTGGTTCCTCAGGACAGACTCCCAGTGGTTCCTCAGGACAGACTCCCAGTGGTTCCTCAGGACAGACTCCCAGAGGTTCCTCAGGACAGACTAGAGTCAGTATGAGAGAGGAGATAACATGATACAGTCCAGACTCCCAGTGGTTCCTCAGGACAGACTCCCAGTGGTTCCTCAGGACAGACTAGAGTCAGTATGAGAGAGGAGATAACATGATACAGTCCAGACTCCCAGTGGTTCCTCAGGACAGACTCCCAGTGGTTCCTCAGGACAGACTCCCAGTGGTTCCTCAGGACAGACTCCCAGTGGTTCCTCAGGACAGACTAGAGTCAGTATGAGAGGAGAGATAACATGATACAGTCCAGACTACCAGTGGTTCCTCAGGACAGACTAGAGTCAGTATGAGAGAGGAGATAAAATGATACAGTCCAGACTCCCAGTGGTTCCTCAGGACAGACTCCCAGTGGTTCCTCAGGACAGACTCCCAGTGGTTCCTCAGGACAGACTCCCAGTGGTTCCTCAGGACAGACTCCCAGTGGTTCCTCAGGACAGACTCCCAGTGGTTCCTCAGGACAGACTCCCAGTGGTTCCTCAGGACAGACTCCCAGTGGTTCCTCAGGACAGACTACCAGTGGTTCCTCAGGACAGACTAGAGTCAGTATGAGAGAGGAGAGATAACATGATACAGTCCAGACTCCCAGTGGTTCCTCAGGACAGACTCCCAGTGGTTCCTCAGGACAGACTCCCAGTGGGTCCTCAGGACAGACTCCCAGTGGTTCCTCAGGACAGACTAGAGTCAGTATGAGAGAGGAGATAACATGATACAGTCCAGACTCCCAGTGGTTCCTCAGGACAGACTCCCAGTGGTTCCTCAGGACAGACTCCCAGTGGTTCCTCTGGACAGACTCCCAGTGGTTCCTCAGGACAGACTCCCAGTGGTTCCTCAGGACAGACTACCAGTGGTTCCTCAGGACAGACTCCCAGTGGTTCCTCAGGACAGACTCCCAGTGGTTCCTCAGGACAGACTCCCAGTGGTTCCTCAGGACAGACTAGAGTCAGTATGAGAGGGGAGATAACATGGTACAGTCCAGACTCCCAGTGGTTCCTCAGGACAGACTCCCAGTGGTTCCTCAGGACAGACTAGAGTCAGTATGAGAGGGGAGATAACATGGTACAGTCCAGACTCCCAGTGGTTCCTCAGGACAGACTAGAGTCACTATGAGAGAGGAGATAACATGGCACAGTCCAGACTCCCAGTGGTTCCTCAGGACAGACTAGAGTCAGTATGAGAGGAGAGATAACATGATACAGTCCAGACTCCCAGTGGTTCCTCAGGACAGACTCCCAGTGGTTCCTCAGGACAGACTAGAGTCAGTATGAGAGAGGAGATAACATGATACAGTCCAGACTCCCAGTGGTTCCTCAGGACAGACTCCCAGTGGTTCCTCAGGACAGACTCCCAGTGGTTCCTCAGGACAGACTCCCAGTGGTTCCTCAGGACAGACTAGAGTCAGTATGAGAGGAGAGATAACATGATACAGTCCAGACTACCAGTGGTTCCTCAGGACAGACTAGAGTCAGTATGAGAGAGGAGATAACATGATACAGTCCAGACTCCCAGTGGTTCCTCAGGACAGACTCCCAGTGGTTCCTCAGGACAGACTCCCAGTGGTTCCTCAGGACAGACTCCCAGTGGTTCCTCTGGACAGACTCCCAGTGGTTCCTCAGGACAGACTCCCAGTGGTTCCTCAGGACAGACTACCAGTGGTTCCTCAGGACAGACTCCCAGTGGTTCCTCAGGACAGACTCCCAGTGGTTCCTCAGGACAGACTCCCAGTGGTTCCTCAGGACAGACTAGAGTCAGTATGAGAGGGGAGATAACATGGTACAGTCCAGACTCCCAGTGGTTCCTCAGGACAGACTCCCAGTGGTTCCTCAGGACAGACTAGTCAGTATGAGAGGGGAGATAACATGGTACAGTCCAGACTCCCAGTGGTTCCTCAGGACAGACTAGAGTCACTATGAGAGAGGAGATAACATGGTACAGTCCAGACTCCCAGTGGTTCCTCAGGACAGACTAGAGTCAGTATGAGAGGAGAGATAACATGATACAGTCCAGACTCCCAGTGGTTCCTCAGGACAGACTCCCAGTGGTTCCTCAGGACAGACTCCCAGTGGTTCCTCAGGACAGACTCCCAGTGGTTCCTCAGGACAGACTCCCAGTGGTTCCTCAGGACAGACTCCCAGTGGTTCCTCAAGACAGACTCCCAGTGGTTCCTCAGGACAGACTCCCAGTGGTTCCTCAGGACAGACTCCCAGTGGTTCCTCAGGACAGACTCCCAGTGGTTCCTCAGGACAGACTCCCTGTGGTTCCTCAGGACAGACTAGAGTCAGTATGAGAGGAGAGATAACATGATACAGTCCAGACTCCCAGTGGTTCCTCAGGACAGACTCCCAGTGGTTCCTCAGGACAGACTCCCAGTGGTTCCTCAGGACAGACTCCCAGTGGTTCCTCAGGACAGACTCCCAGTGGTTCCTCAGGACAGACTCCCAGTGGTTCCTCAGGACAGACTCCCAGTGGTTCCTCAGGACAGACTCCCAGTGGTTCCTCAGGACAGACTCCCAGTGGTTCCTCAGGACAGACTCCCTGTGGTTCCTCAGGACAGACTAGAGTCAGTATGAGAGAGGAGATAACACGATACAGTCCAGACTCCCAGTGGTTCCTCAGGACAGACTCCCAGTGGTTCCTCAGGACAGACTCCCAGTGGTTCCTCAGGACAGACTCCCAGTGGTTCCTCAGGACAGACTAGAGTCAGTATGAGAGGAGAGATAACATGATACAGTCCAGACTCCCAGTGGTTCCTCAGGACAGACTCCCAGTGGTTCCTCAGGACAGACTCCCAGTGGTTCCTCAGGACAGACTCCCAGTGGTTCCTCAGGACAGACTCCCAGTGGTTCCTCAGGACAGACTCCCAGTGGTTCCTCGGGACAGACTCCCAGTGGTTCCTCAGGACAGACTCCCAGTGGTTCCTCAGTCCAGACTCCCAGTGGTTCCTCAGGACAGACTAGAGTCAGTATGAGAGAGGAGATAACATGATACAGTCCAGACTCCCAGTGGTTCCTCAGGACAGACTCCCAGTGGTTCCTCAGGACAGACTCCCAGTGGTTCCTCAGGACAGACTCCCAGTGGTTCCTCAGGACAGACTCCCAGTGGTTCCTCAGGACAGACTCCCAGTGGTTCCTCAGTCCAGACTCCCAGTGGTTCCTCAGTCCAGACTCCCAGTGGTTCCTTAGGACAGACTCCCAGTGGTTCCTCAGGACAGACTAGAGTCAGTATGAGAGGAGAGATAACATGATACAGTCCAGACTCCCAGTGGTTCCTCAGGACAGACTAGAGTCAGTATGAGAGAGGAGATAACATGATACAGTCCAGACTCCCAGTGGTTCCTCAGGACAGACTCCCAGTGGTTCCTCAGGACAGACTAGAGTCAGTATGAGAGAGGAGATAACATGATACAGTCCAGACTACCAGTGGTTCCTCAGGACAGACTAGAGTCAGTATGAGAGAGGAGATAACATGATAAAGTCCAGACTCCCAGTGGTTCCTCAGGACAGACTAGAGTCAGTATGAGAGAGGAGATAACATGATACAGTCCAGACTCCCAGTGGTTCCTCAGGACAGACTAGAGTCAGTATGAGAGGGGAGATAACATGATACAGTCCAGACTCCCAGTGGTTCCTCAGGACAGACTCCCAGTGGTTCCTCAGGACAGACTCCCAGTGGTTCCTCAGGACAGACTAGAGTCAGTATGAGAGAGGAGATAACATGATACAGTCCAGACTCCCAGTGGTTCCTCAGGACAGACTCCCAGTGGTTCCTCAGGACAGACTAGAGTCCGTATGAGAGGGGAGATAACATGATGTAGCCCAATCCTGACTAGTCTCCCAGTCCTTGCCGCTGAAAAACATCCCCACAGCATGATGCTGCCACCACCATGCTTCACCGTAGGGATGGTATTGGCCAGGTGATGAGCAGTGCCTGGTTTCCTCCAGATGTGACGCTTGGCATTCAGGCTAAAGAGTTCAATTTTGGTTTCATCTGACCAGAGAATCTTATTTCTCATGGTCTGAGAGTCCTTTAGGTGCCTTTTGGCAAACTCCAAGCGGGCCGTCATGTGCCTTTTACTGAGGAGTGTCTGACCACTCTACCATAAAAGCCTAATTGGTGGAGTGCTGCAGAGATGGTTGTCCCATCTCCACAGCAGAACTCTGGAGCTCTGTGAGAGTGACCATAGGGTTCTTGGTCACCTCCCTGACCAAGGCCCTTCTCCCCCCATTGCTCAGTTTGGCCGGGCGGCCAGCTCTAGGAAGAGTCTTGGTGTTTCCAAACTTCTTTCATTTAAGAATGGTGGAGGCCACTGTGTTCTTGGGGACCTTCAATGCTACAGAAATGTTTTGGTACCCTTCCCCAGATCTGTGCCTCGACACAATCCTGTCTCGGAGCTCTACGGACAATTCCTTCGACCTTATGGCTTGGTTTTTGCTCTGACATGCACTGTCAACTGTGGGACCTTATATAGACAGGTGTGTGTCTTTCCAAATCATGTCCAATCAGTTGAATTTACCACAGGTGGATTCCAATCAAGTTGTAGAAACATCTCAAGGATGATCAATGGAAACAGGATGAACCTGAGATCTAATTTGAGTCTCATAGCAAAGGGTCAGAATTATTTATTTTTGAAACATTTGCAAACATTTTGAAAAACCTGTTTTCGCTTTGTCATTATGGGGTTTTGTGTGTAGATTGCTGATGATTTTTATTTATTTAATCCATTTTAGAATAAGGCTGTAACGTAACAAAATGTGGGTAAAGTTAAGAGGTCTGAATACTTTATGAATGCACCGTATACTGTATACCACCCAAGCCTACACATAGCTATCATAAGATGCACTAACTGTGATGACAAAAATGAAATAACTTCAAATTACATGGCGTACACATCCCAGAGAAGCTGAAATGGTCTAACCACACGGACACCGTAGTGAAGAAGGCAATGACAGCGACTCTTCAACCTCAGGATGCTGAAGAAATTCGGCCTGTCCCAGAGGTCCTGCATCACAGCATCACAGCCTGGTACGGCAACTCCATGCATGCAGCCGATCGCACCATTGGGTGCACACCGCCTGCCCTACAGGACACCTACAACACCAGGTGTCGCAGGAAAGCCCTAGAACATCACACCGCCTGCCCTACAAGACACCTACAACACCAGGTGTCGCAGTAAAGCCCAGAACATCACACCGCCTGCCCTACAGGACACCTACAACACCAGGTGTTGCAGGAAAGTCCAGAACATCACACCGCCTGCCCTACAGGACACCTACAACACCAGGTGTCGCAGGAAAGCCCTAGAACATCACACCGCCTGCCCTACAGGACACCTACAACACCAGGTGTTGCAGGAAAGCCTAGAACATCACACCGCCTGCCCTACAGGACACCCACAACACCAGGTGTTGCAGGAAAGCCCTAGAACATCACACCGCCTGCCCTACAGGACACCTACAACACCAGGTGTCGCAGTAAAGCCCAGAACATCATCAGGGACCCCAGCCCCCCAAACCATATCCTGATCTCCCCGCTTCAATCACTCAGATGAGGGTAGTACAGGAGCGTCACGATACAATCTGAAAGACTGGCCAATAGTTTCTACCCTCAGACCATCAGACTGCTGAATATCCACCACTAGCCCCCCCCGCCCCCCCCATGTAACACTGTGTATATAAGATCCATGTATGTAGAATATATGTATCATGTATATGTAACAACATAGCTGTAAAAAAAAAAATACTGAAATGCAAAACAAAGTTACTGTTTCCCTCCGAGGAGGGGAGTGTGGATTGGTGGATGGGCCAATAAAAAATACATTAATTGTTCCACATGAGAGGTTAGATGGGTTGTGTGAGGGTCCGGGAGAGTGGATGACATCTGGGGACTTGAACTCAGCCCTGACCCCCTGAAGGACCTGTTCTCTTTTCATTCAAACGCAGGCTGGAGAAGAGGCTAGGAGGAGTGACGCAGATCATCATCTCCAGAGGGACTGTACCCAGCTAACACATTTGGTGCCTTGGATGTTGTGGGAACGTACGTTTTTGGGTTTCCCATTGGTTTCCGGACCAGTAAAACATACCTTTAAAAAAAAAAAAACGTTCTAAGAACGGAATGTTTTACGTTGGTTCCCTGAAAGTTTTCCTGAGAGGTTTTATTAACGTTCTGAGAACATGTTTCAAGAAAACGTTTAATAACACTGCTGGCTTAGTTTGTCACGTTCCTGACCTGTTTTCCTTTGTTATGTATTTGCTTTAGTTGGTCAGGGCGTGAGTTGGGTTTTGTAATTTGTAGTGTTTGTTGTTTTTCCATTAAAACATGAATACTTACCACTCCGCATCTTGGTCCGATCCATGCTCCTCCTCGTCTGAGGAGGAGAACGACTACGACAGCCGTTACATAGTTGAACTCTTTTGAACTCCGAGCATAGATAGGACACATGGACATTGATTTACTTTGGCATGAATCATTCTAACACATTACTTTTTTATTGTGGCACAGTCAGTGAGATTATCCGTGGAATTAGTCCACTGCAACAACCAGGATGGAGCTAGCATGCCATGTTTTATAACTCATACAAAGCTGTTGATTTTAGTCTATTCAAACAGACCCCATTTCAAAGGAAACAAGCACTCATTAAAATCAGGTGTGGCCAATTAGTGGGCGTGGCCAACACACCTGAACACACTTAACAAGATAGAGGATAGACAGAGTTTTATTGACGTGGAGAACAGAATGTATATATTTTTTAAATAACAGTCCTAGAAGATTCTATGAACGTTACACATTTTTTTCTGTTTTTTTTATTGAAAGTTTAAATAGAACGATGAGGAAACCTGTATTAGACGTTATACTGAGGTACTGAAATTCCCACTCTGAACATTCTGAGAACATAATTTTAAGTAGAACGATGAGGAAACCTGTAGGAGACGTTATACTGAAGTACTGAAATTCCTACCTAAGAGATGTGGTTCTTGGGAATGTTATGTGCTAGCCTGGTTGTCCTGCACCACTTCCAGAACGTTGTCGGAAGGTTGTATGCGAAATAACCATTAGGACAACCACGCTCTCGCCAAGCTCTAAGAAACAAATGGTTCTCAGAACATTATGTGCTAGCTGGGTAGTGACAGTGTAGAGCAGAGCAGTCCTAAAAAAAGAATTGAGATTTGCTCTGCTTTTTTAGAATAAGGACAGAGATGTGTATGTAGGACCTACTGTACGCACAGGCTGAAAGGATCAGACCTAAAAAAGTATTACTAAAAGGTCTGTTTAGCAGAATAAGGACAGATTGTTGACGGTTTGGATGAATTTGAGTCATTTTTTCCTCTCATCCTGTTCTCCCATGGTAACCTATCAATCAACAAGGCATATGGTGTCAAATTGAGAGTCCTTTTTTAGTAATTTTCTTCTCTTGTTTCATCGATGCGCCTGTGGACTTCTTATATTTCTTTCTTTCTTTCTTTCTAAATGTTCTGTTAACATTGTAACCTTCGGAAAATAGACAACCAGGTTTTACTCAGTCAATTCAGGAAGAGAGAGAGAGCGATTAGGTTTCAGTCTGATTCATAACATATGAAGGTGTTATTGTCCATAACGTAATGTCAATTGAGTGACCTGCTACGCCAACTGAAAGAATAGTTTATCCAGAAAAACACAAAAATAATACTTTTAAAGAGCAATGGTATTGACAGTAGAAGAACTGCCTACCACTGTTGTTTGGCTAAATTAAATGGACACCAGAGACTGATAGAGTTGAGACTGACACCAGAGACTGATAGAGTTGAGACTGACACCAGAGACTGATAGAGTTGAGACTGACACCAGAGACTGATGGATAGAGTTGAGACTGACACCAGAGACTGATGGATAGAGTTGAGACTGACACCAGAGACTGATGGATAGAGTTGAGACTGACACCAGAGACTGGTAGAGTTGGGACTGACACCAGAGACTGATGGATAGAGTTGAGACTGACACCAGAGACTGATAGAGTTGAGACTGACACCAGAGACTGATAGAGTTGAGACTGACACCAGAGACTGATGGATAGAGTTGCTTGCTGGGTGCAGAAGGATTAATATTACTGTGAAGAGAACTATGGAAATAAATTGTGAATTGTTTAAGCCTTGTTTCTTTTATTCAGATTATTTATTTATTTTATTCAGATTACAACCTCTCACTTTTCTGTTATTTGAAAATGAAATAATCTCCAAAATATCCTTCTTTTTTTTTAAGCCATAGAAAGTTGGTTGCAATTTCCACCAGAGAAGACAGAACAAACTTTGTGTCCAAACTTTCGACTGGTACTGTATATATATTTTATATATAAAAATAAAATAGCTACGCGGACCATCTTCATCGACCCTTTTTTGCCCTTTTTTTTGTCTCGTTGCTGTTTATTATCTATCACTTTATTCCTTCCTTTAATATGGATTAAATATGCATTCTATTACCCACAGTGCATTTGGAAACGTATTCACACCCCTTCCCTTTTTCCACATTTCGTTACGTTACAGCCTTATTCTAAAATGGATTAAATACAGTTTTTCCCTCATCAATCAACCAACAATACCCCATAATGACAAAGCGATAACAGGTTTTTTGACATTTTTGCAAATGTATTAAAAATAAAAAACAAAAATACCTTATTTACATAAGTATTCAGACCCTTTGCTATGAGACTCGAAATTGAGCTCAGGTGGATCCTGTTTCCATTGATCATCCTTGAGATGTTTCTACAACTTGATTGGAGTCCACCTGTGGTAAATTCAATTGATTGGACATGATTTGGACCTACGTGTACAAATGACCTCAACTAACCTGTACTAATTAGTTGTGTCACTTTAAAAAATGTTTTACTTTAGTTTATTCTGTAAATATTTTCTTAACTCTTCATGAACTGCATTGTTGGTTAAGGGCTTGTAAGTAAGCATTTCACAGTAAGGTCTACACTTGTTGTATTCGGCGCATGTGACAAATAAAGTTTGATTAAATTTTGATTTGATTTGAGAATCTGAACAGAAGAATGGGAGAAACTCCCCAAATACAGGTGTGCCAAGCTTGTAGCGTCATACCCAAGAAGACTTGAGGCTGTAATCTCTGTCAAAAGTGCTTCCACAAAGTACTGAGTAAAGGGTCTGAATACTTACCCTCTCTGGTTTCACCTCCATCTTTTTAAAAATTATTAATTAATTATTATTATTATTTATTTTTTAAATTATAATGTATTTTTTATGTTTATTTTTTACCTTCAATTAACTATGCAAGTCAGTTAAGAACAACAATTCTTATGTCTCTGAATTCTGAATTGTAAATGTGATAAAAAAAATTAAAAAAATTGTTTTAGGAAATTTCTAAAAATTTCTAAAAACCTGTTTTCTCTTTTTAATTATGGGATATTGTGTGTAGATTGATGAGGGAAAATAAACAACTGCTATTGTGTGTAGATTGATGAGGGAAAATAAACAACTGAATCAATTTTAGAATAACTGTTATGCTGGTGAATGAGGACCCAAAAGCGACTTAACATAAACAGAGTCTTTATTCCAGTCTTAAACAAAACGGTACTCCTGGATATATCTTAGGTGACACCTGCTCACACGCAGCATCTGATGAAGGCAAAAACACGACAGGGCGGAACAAGGACACAGAACAGCAAACATCAAACAAGGATCCGACAAGGACAGAAGCGGAAAACAGAGGGAGAAATAGGGACTCTAATCAGAGGGCAAAATAGGGGACAGGTGTGAAAGAGTAAATGAGGTAGTTAGGAGAATGAGGAACAGCTGGGAGCAGGAACGGAACGATAGAGAGAGAGAGCGAGAGAGGGAGAGAGGAAGGGGGAGAGAGAGGGATAGAAAGAGGGAAAGAACCAAATAAGACCAGCAGAGGGAAACGAATAGAAGGGAAGCACAGGGACAAGACATGATAATCAATGACAAAACATGACAATAACGCTGTAACGTAACAAAATGTGGAAAAAGTCAAGAGGTCTGAATACTTTATGAAAGCACTGTATATGTACATATCTACCTCTATGACCTCGTACCCCTGCACATGGACTCAGTACTGGTACCCAGTGTATATAGACTCAGTACTGGTACCCCGTGTATATAGACAAGTTATCGTTAATCAGTACTGGTACCCTGTGAATATAGACAAGTTATTACCTCGTACCCCTGCACATGGACTCGGTACTGGTACCCCGTGTATATAGACAAGTTATTACCTCGTACCCCTGCACATGGACTCGGTACTGGTACCCTGTGTATATAGACAAGTTATTACCTCGTACCCCTGTACATGGACTCAGTACTGGTACCCTGTGTATATAGCCAGGTTATTACCTCGTACAAATACATTTTGATTTGATTTGACACACACACGTCCACACATTCTTGTTTTTTATTTATTTAATTTCACCTTTATTTAACCAGGTCGGCCAGTTATTTCACCTTTATTTAACCAGGTCGGCCAGTTGAGAACAAGTTCTCATTTACAACTGCGACCTGACCAAGATGAAGCAAAGCAGTTCGACACAAACAACAACACCGAGTTACACGTGGAATAAACAAACATACAATCAATGATACAGTAGAAAAAGTCTAAGATAAGGTAAGATAAGAGACGTAAGGCAATAAATAGGCCATGGTGGCCAAGTAATTACAGTATAGCAATTAAACAATTAACCATATGGGGACACACAATACAGTCCCATTCAAAGTCAAAACCCTAACTCTAACCCTAACCCTAACCCTAACCCTAAGTCAAAACCCTAACTCTAACCCTTAGCCTAACCCTAACCCTAAACTTTACCCCAAAACCTAATCTTAAACCTAGCCCTAGCTCCTAACCCTAACCCTAAACTTTACCCCAAAACCTAATCTTAAACCTAGCCCTAGCTCCTAACCCTAACCCTAAACTTTACCCCAAAACCTAATCTTAAACCTAGCCCTAGCTCCTAACCCTAACCCTAAACTTTACCCCAAAACCTAATCTTAAACCTAGCCCTAGCTCCTAACCCTAACCCTAAACGTTACCCCTAAACCTAATCTTAAACCTAGCCCTAGCTCCTAACCCTAACCCTAAACGTTACCCCTAAACCTAATCTTAAACTTAGCCCTAGCTCCTAACCCTAACCCTAAACGTTACCCCAAAACCTAACCTTAAACCTAACCCTAGCTCCTAACCCTAACCCTAAACTTAATTCTAACCCTAACACTAACCCTAACCTTTACCCCAAAACCTAACCTTAAACCTAACCCTAAACCTAGCTCCTAACCCTAACTCTAAACTTAATTCTAACCCTAACACTAACCCTAACCTTTACCCCAAAACCTAACCTTAAACCTAACCCTAAACCTAGCTCCTAACCCTAACTCTAACTCTAAACCTAATTCTAACCCTAACACTAACCCTAACCTTTACCCCAAAACCTAACCTTAAACCTAACCCTAAACCTAGCTCCTAACCCTAACCCTAAACCTAGCTCCTAACCCTAACTCTAACTCTAAACCTAATTCTAACCCTAACACTAACCCTAACCTTTACCCCAAAACCTAACCTTAAACCTAAACATAAACCTAGCTCCTAACCCTAACCCTAACTCTAAACCTAAACCTAGCTCCTAACCCTAACCCTAAACTTCACCCCTAAACCTAACCTTAGCTCTTAACCCTAGCTCCTAACCCTAACCCTGAACATAATTCTAACCCTAACACTAACCCTAACCTTCACCCCTAAACCTAACCTTAGCTCTTAACCCTAGCTCCTAACCCTAACCCTAAACCTAATTCTAACCCTAACACTAACCCTAACCTTTACCCCAAAACCTAACCTTAAACCTAACCCTAAACCTAGCTCCTAACCCTAACCCTAAACCTAGCTCCTAACCCTAACTCTAACTCTAAACCTAATTCTAACCCTAACACTAACCCTAACCTTTACCCCAAAACCTAACCTTAAACCTAAACATAAACCTAGCTCCTAACCCTAACCCTAACTCTAAACCTAAACCTAGCTCCTAACCCTAACCCTAAACTTCACCCCTAAACCTAACCTTAGCTCTTAACCCTAGCTCCTAACCCTAACCCTGAACATAATTCTAACCCTAACACTAACCCTAACCTTTACCCCAAAACCTAACCCTAAACCTAAACCTAACCCTAAACCTAAACCTAGCTCTAAACCTAAACCTAGCTCTTAACCCTAACTCTAAACCTAAACCTAGCTCTTAACCCTAACTCTAAACCTAATTGTAACCCTAACACTAATGTTAACTAACACTAAACGCCCTAGAAAATAACATTTGACCTTGTCCCCAGTTGGTCAAATGTTTGTTGACTATTCAGGTCCCCACAAGTATAGTTAAACACGTCCACACACACACACACACACACACACACACACACACACACACACACACACACACACACACACACACACACACACACACACACACACACACACACACACACACACACATTTTCATTCGTGGCTGGTCTTTCCAGTAGTGACAACAGCAGCTGTGGTGGTTACAGTGTGTTACTGTAGCTGTGGAGATCTAACCACTACACACACACACACACACACACACACACACACACACACACACACACACTCACACTCACACTCACACTCACACTCACACACACACACAATAACAAACCAGGCCTTTGATAGTTGGTCGGCACCAAAAAGACTTGGTCAGTCGACCTGGGAGACGCACATCCTACAGCTCAGAGTGTCACTGTGGCCAAACCATACACACACAGTGCGTGTGAACACACACACACACACACACATACACACACACACATCCCACAGTTCTCTGTCACTGTGGTCTCATGCCTTGTATTGCAAATTATTTCCAACAGGAACCGGAGAGGGAATGACTTGGGTTTAGGGTTATGAATAGCAGGAACCAGAGAGGGTTATGAATACCAGGAACCAGAGAGGGTTATGAATACCAGGAACCAGAGAGGGTTAGGAATAACAGGAACCAGAGAGGGTTAGGAATAACAGAAAAGAGAGAGGGTTAGGAATAACAGGAACTAGAGGGTTAGGAATAACAGAAACCTGAGAGGGTTAGGAATAACAGGAACCAGAGAGGGTTAGGAGTAACAGGAACCAGAGAGGGTTAGGAATAACAGGAACCAGAGAGGGTTAGGAGTAACAGGAACCAGAGAGGGTTAGGAATAACAGGAACCAGAGAGGGTTAGGAATAACAGGAACCAGAGAGGGTTAGGAATAACAGGAACTAGAGAGGGTTAGGAATAACAGGAACCAGAGAGGGTTAGGAATACCAGGAACCAGAGGGTTAGGAGTAACAGGAACCAGAGAGGGTTAGGAATAACAGGAACCAGGGAGGGTTAGGAATAACAGGAACCAGAGAGGGTTAGGAATAACAGGAACTAGAGAGGGTTAGGAATAACAGGAACCAGAGGGTTAGGAATAACAGGAACCAGAGAGGATTAGGAATAACAGGAACCAGAGAGGGTTAGGAATAACAGGAACCAGAGGGTTAGGAATAACAGGAACCAGAGAGGGTTAGGAATAACAGGAACTAGAGGGTTAGGAATAACAGGAACCAGAGAGGGTTAGGAATAACAGGAACCAGAGAGGGTTAGGGTTAGGAATAACAGGAACCAGAGAGGGTTAGGAATAACAGGAACCAGAGAGGGTTAGGAATAACAGGAACCAGAGAGGGTTAGGAATAACAGGAACCAGAGAGGGTTAGGAATAACAGGAACCAGAGGGTTAGGAATAACAGGAACCAGAGAGGGTTAGGAATAACAGGAACCAGAGAGGGTTAGGAATAACAGGAACCAGAGGGTTAGGAATAACAGGAACCAGAGAGGATTAGGAATAACAGGAACCAGAGAGGGTTAGGAATAACAGGAACTAGATGGTTAGGAATAACAGGAACCAGAGAGGGTTAGGAATAACAGGAACCAGAGGGTTAGGAATAATAGGAACCAGAGGGTTAGGAATAACAGGAACCAGAGAGGGTTAGGAGTAACAGGAACCAGAGAGGGTTAGGGTTAGGAATAACAGGAACCAGAGAGGGTTAGGAATAACAGGAACCAGAGGGTTAGGAATAACAGGAACCAGAGAGGGTTAGGAATACCAGGAACCAGAGAGGGTTAGGAATAACAGGAACTAGAGAGGGTTAGGAATAACAGGAACCAGAGAGGGTTAGGAATAACAGAAACCAGAGGGTTAGGAATAACAGGAACCAGAGAGGGTTAGGAATAACAGGAACCAGAGAGGGTTAGGAATAACAGGAACCAGAGAGGGTTAGGAATAACAGGAACCAGAGAGGGTTGGGAATAACAGGAACCAGAGAGGGTTAGGAATAACAGGAACCAGAGAGGGTTAGGAATAACAGGAACCAGAGAGGGTTAGGAATAACAGGAACCAGAGAGGGTTAGGAATAACAGGAACCAGAGAGGGTTAGGAATAACAGAAACCAGAGGGTTAGGAATAACAGAAACCAGAGGGTTAGGAATAACAGGAACCAGAGAGGGTTAGGAATAACAGGAACCAGAGAGGGTTAGGAATAACAGGAACCAGAGAGGGTTAGGGTTAGGAATAACAGGAACTAGAGAGTGTTAGGAATAACAGGAACTAGAGAGTGTTAGGAATAACAGGAACTAGAGAGGGTTAGGAATAACAGGAACCAGAGAGGGTTAGGAATAACAGGAACCAGAGAGGGTTAGGAATAACAGGAACCAGAGAGGGTTAGGAATAACAGGAACTAGAGGGTATGGAATAACAGGAACCAGAGAGGGTTAGGAATAACAGGAACCAGAGAGGGTTAGGAATAACAGGAACTAGAGAGGGTTAGGAATAACAGGAACTAGAGAGTGTTAGGAATAACAGGAACCAGAGGGTTAGGAATAACAGGAACCAGAGAGGGTTAGGAATAGCAGGAACCAGAGAGGGTTAGGAATAACAGGAACCAGAGGGTTAGGAATACCAGGAACCAGAGAGGGTTAGGAATAACAGGAACTAGAGAGGGTTAGGAGTAACAGGAACTAGAGAGGGTTAGGAATAACAGGAACCAGAGAGGGTTAGGAATAACAGGAACCAGAGGGTTAGGAATACCAGGAACCAGAGAGGGTTAGGAATAACAGGAACCAGAGGGTTAGGAATAACAGGAACCAGAGAGGGTTAGGAATAACAGGAACCAGAGAGGGTTAGGAATAACAGGAACCAGAGGGGGTTAGGAATAACAGGAACCAGAGAGGGTTAGGAGTAACAGGAACCAGAGGGTTAGGAATAACAGGAACCATAGAGGGTTAGGAATAACAGGAACCAGAGAGGGTTAGGAATAACAGGAACCAGAGAGGGTTAGGAATAACAGGAACCAGAGAGGGTTAGGAATAACAGGAACCAGAGAGGGTTAGGAATAACAGGAACCAGAGAGGGTTAGGAATAACAGGAACCAGAGAGGGTTAGGGTTAGGAATAACAGGAACCAGAGAGGGTTAGGAATAACAGGAACCAGAGAGGGTTAGGAATAACAGGAACCAGAGAGGGTTAGGAATAACAGGAACCAGAGAGGGTTAGGAATAACAGGAACCAGAGAGGGTTAGGAATAACAGGAACCAGAGGGGGTTAGGAATAACAGGAACCAGAGAGGGTTAGGAATAACAGGAACCAGAGAGGGTTAGGAATAACAGGAACCAGAGGGTTAGGAATAACAGGAACCAGAGAGGATTAGGAATAACAGGAACCAGAGAGGGTTAGGAATAACAGGAACTAGAGGGTTAGGAATAACAGGAACCAGAGAGGGTTAGGAATAACAGGAACCAGAGGGTTAGGAATAACAGGAACCAGAGGGTTAGGAATAACAGGAACCAGAGAGGGTTAGGAGTAACAGGAACCAGAGAGGGTTAGGGTTAGGAATAAAAGGAACCAGAGAGGGTTAGGAATAACAGGAACCAGAGGGTTAGGAATAACAGGAACCAGAGAGGGTTAGGAATACCAGGAACCAGAGACGGTTAGGAATAACAGGAACTAGAGAGGGTTAGGAATAACAGGAACCAGAGAGGGTTAGGAATAACAGAAACCAGAGGGTTAGGAATAACAGGAACCAGAGAGGGTTAGGAATAACAGGAACCAGAGAGGGTTAGGAATAACAGGAACCAGAGAGGGTTAGGAATAACAGGAACCAGAGAGGGTTAGGAATAACAGGAACCAGAGAGGGTTAGGAATAACAGGAACCAGAGAGGGTTAGGAATAACAGGAACCAGAGAGGGTTAGGAATAACAGGAACCAGAGAGGGTTAGGAATAACAGAAACCAGAGGGTTAGGAATAACAGAAACCAGAGGGTTAGGAATAACAGGAACCAGAGAGGGTTAGGAATAACAGGAACCAGAGAGGGTTAGGAATAACAGGAACCAGAGAGGGTTAGGGTTAGGAATAACAGGAACTAGAGAGTGTTAGGAATAACAGGAACTAGAGAGTGTTAGGAATAACAGGAACTAGAGAGGGTTAGGAATAACAGGAACCAGAGAGGGTTAGGAATAACAGGAACCAGAGAGGGTTAGGAATAACAGGAACCAGAGAGGGTTAGGAATAACAGGAACTAGAGGGTTAGGAATAACAGGAACCAGAGAGGGTTAGGAATAACAGGAACCAGAGAGGGTTAGGAATAACAGGAACTAGAGAGGGTTAGGAATAACAGGAACTAGAGAGTGTTAGGAATAACAGGAACCAGAGGGTTAGGAATAACAGGAACCAGAGAGGGTTAGGAATAGCAGGAACCAGAGAGGGTTAGGAATAACAGGAACCAGAGGGTTAGGAATACCAGGAACCAGAGAGGGTTAGGAATAACAGGAACTAGAGAGGGTTAGGAGTAACAGGAACTAGAGAGGGTTAGGAATAACAGGAACCAGAGAGGGTTAGGAATAACAGGAACCAGAGGGTTAGGAATACCAGGAACCAGAGAGGGTTAGGAATAGCAGGAACCAGAGGGTTAGGAATAACAGGAACCAGAGAGGGTTAGGAATAACAGGAACCAGAGAGGGTTAGGAATAACAGGAACCAGAGGGGGTTAGGAATAACAGGAACCAGAGAGGGTTAGGAGTAACAGGAACCAGAGGGTTAGGAATAACAGGAACCATAGAGGGTTAGGAATAACAGGAACCAGAGAGGGTTAGGAATAACAGGAACCAGAGAGGGTTAGGAATAACAGGAACCAGAGAGGGTTAGGAATAACAGGAACCAGAGAGGGTTAGGAATAACAGGAACCAGAGAGGGTTAGGAATAACAGAAACCAGAGAGGGTTGGGAATAACAGGAACTAGAGAGGGTTAGGAATAACAGGAACCAGAGAAGGTTAGGAATAACAGGAACCAGAGAGGGTTAGGAGTAACAGGAACCAAAGGGTTAGGAATAACAGGAACCATAGAGGGTTAGGAATAACAGGAACCAGAGAGGGTTAGGAATAACAGGAACCAGAGAGGGTTAGGAATAACAGGAACCAGAGAGGGTTAGGAATAACAGGAACCAGAGTGTTAGGAATAACAGGAACTAGAGAGTGTTAGGAATAACAGGAACTAGAGAGGGTTAGGAATAACAGGAACCAGAGAGGGTTAGGAATAACAGGAACCAGAGAGGGTTAGGAATAACAGGAACCAGAGAGGGTTAGGAATAACAGGAACTAGAGGGTTAGGAATAACAGGAACCAGAGAGGGTTAGGAATAACAGGAACCAGAGAGGGTTAGGAATAACAGGAACTAGAGAGGGTTAGGAATAACAGGAACTAGAGAGTGTTAGGAATAACAGGAACCAGAGGGTTAGGAATAACAGGAACCAGAGAGGGTTAGGAATAGCAGGAACCAGAGAGGGTTAGGAATAACAGGAACCAGAGGGTTAGGAATACCAGGAACCAGAGAGGGTTAGGAATAACAGGAACTAGAGAGGGTTAGGAGTAACAGGAACTAGAGAGGGTTAGGAATAACAGGAACCAGAGAGGGTTAGGAATAACAGGAACCAGAGGGTTAGGAATACCAGGAACCAGAGAGGGTTAGGAATAACAGGAACCAGAGGGTTAGGAATAACAGGAACCAGAGAGGGTTAGGAATAACAGGAACCAGAGAGGGTTAGGAATAACAGGAACCAGAGGGGGTTAGGAATAACAGGAACCAGAGAGGGTTAGGAGTAACAGGAACCAGAGGGTTAGGAATAACAGGAACCATAGAGGGTTAGGAATAACAGGAACCAGAGAGGGTTAGGAATAACAGGAACCAGAGAGGGTTAGGAATAACAGGAACCAGAGAGGGTTAGGAATAACAGGAACCAGAGAGGGTTAGGAATAACAGGAACCAGAGAGGGTTAGGAATAACAGAAACCAGAGAGGGTTGGGAATAACAGGAACTAGAGAGGGTTAGGAATAACAGGAACCAGAGAGGGTTAGGAATAACAGGAACCAGAGAGGGTTAGGAGTAACAGGAACCAAAGGGTTAGGAATAACAGGAACCATAGAGGGTTAGGAATAACAGGAACCAGAGAGGGTTAGGAATAACAGGAACCAGAGAGGGTTAGGAATAACAGGAACCAGAGAGGGTTAGGAATAACAGGAACCAGAGGGTTAGGAATAACACGAACCATAGAGGGTTAGGAATAACAGGAACCATAGAGGGTTAGGAATAACAGGAACCAGAGAGGGTTAGGAATAACAGGAACCAGAGAGGGTTAGGAATAACAGGAACCAGAGAGGGTTAGGAATAACAGGAACCAGAGGGTTAGGAATAACAGGAACCAGAGGGTTAGGAATAACAGGAACCAGAGAGGGTTAGGAATAACAGGAACCAGAGAGGGTTAGGGATGCCTGTAATGTGTTTATAGAATCTTTGTTGCTCCCCATTGCCCCAAACATCCTCTGTTTGCCGAGATCATTCACCTCTTAGGGTCCCGTGGCAATTCCCGTTGTTGCAGGGAGCTGTTTTCCCAGGCGCCCTGTGCAGGTCTGACAGCCGGAGATTTGGAGTTGGCCCCTGAAAGGTCCATTGTGCTGGCAAAGGGGTTTACATATGAATGTTATTTAACATGAGAGGGTTGTATGGGTGTTAGTGGCAAGCTTTCCAGATTTGGTGCCAAAATAAAGGACATTTAAGGTTATGTTGCATCCTTATATAGGAAGGCCACCAAAAACTCTGAGATTTTCATACCCAACTATAACACTTTCCGTCAAGATAGAACTGGCAAAGGGGGAGGAGTTGCAATCTACTGCAGAGATAGCCTGCAAAGTTCTGTCATACTTTCCAGGTCTATGCCCAAACAGTTCGAACTTCTAATTTTAAAAATTAATCTCTCCAGAAATAAGTCTCTCACTGTTGCCGCCTGCTACCGACCCCCCTCAGCTCCCAGCTGTGCCCTGGACACCATCTGTGAATTGATCGCTCCCCATCTAGCTTCAGAGTTTGTTCTGTTAGGTGACCTAAACTGGGATATGCTTAACACCCCGGCAGTCCTACAATCTAAGCTTGATGCCCTCAATCTCACACAAATCATCAAGGAACCCACCAGGTACAACCCCAAATCCGTAAACATGGGCACCCTAATAGACATTATCCTGACCAACTTGCCCTCCAAATACACCTCTGCTGTCTTCAATCAAGATCTCAGCGATCACTGCCTCATTGCCTGTGTCCGTAATGGGTCCACGGTCAAACGACCACCCCTCATCACTGTCAAACGCTCCCTGAAACACTTCTGCGAGCAGGCCTTTCTAATCGACCTGGCCCGGGTACCCTGGAAGGATATTGACCTCATCCCGTCAGTTGAGGATGCCTGGTCATTCTTTAAAAGTTACTTCCTCACCATATTAGACAAGCATGCTCCGTTCAAAAAATGCAGAACCAAGAACAGATATAGCCCTTGGTTCACTCCAGACCTGACTGCCCTCGACCAGCACAAAAACATCCTGTGGCGAACTGCGATAGCATCGAAGAGCCCCCGTGATATGCAACTGTTCAGGGAAGTCAGGAACCAATACACGCAGTCAGTCAGGAAAGCAAAGGCCAGCTTTTTCAAGCAGAAATTTGCATCCTGTAGCTCTAACTCCAAAAAGTTCTGGGATACTGTAAAGTCCATGGAAAACAAGAGCACCTCCTCCCAGCTGCCCACTGCACTGAGGCTAGACAACACGGTCACCACTGATAAGTCCGTGATAATCGAAAACTTCAACAAACATTTCTCAATGGCTGGCCATGCCTTCCACCTGGCGACTCCAACCTTGGCCAGCAGCCCCGCCCGGCCCGCTGCTACTCGCCCAAGCGTCCCCAGCTTCTCCTTTACCCATATCCAGATAGCAGATGTTCTGAAAGAGCTGGAAAACCTGGACCCATACAAATCAGCTGGGCTTGACAATCTGGACCCCCTATTTCTGAAACTGTCCGCCGCCATTGTCGCACCCCCTATTACCAGCCTGTTCAACCTCTCCTTCGTATCATCTGAGATCCCCAAGGATTGGAAAGCTGCCGCTGTCATTCCCCTCTTCAAAGGGGGAGACACCCTGGACCCAAACTGTTACAGACCTATATCCATCCTGCCCTGCCTAGCTAAGGTCTTCGAAAGCCAAGTCAACAAACAGATCACTGACCATCTCGAATCCCACCGTACCTTCTCCGCTGTGCAATCCGGTTTCCGAGCCGGTCACGGGTGCACCTCAGCCACGCTCAAGGTACTAAACGATATCATAACCGCCATCGATAAAAGACATTACTGTGCAGCCGTCTTCATCGACCTGGCCAAGGCTTTCGACTCTGTCAATCACCATATTCTTATCGGCAGACTCAATAGCCTCGGTTTTTCTAATGACTGCCTTGCCTGGTTCACCAACTACTTTGCAGACAGAGTTCAGTGTGTCAAATCGGAGGGCATGTTTTCCGGTCCTCTGGCAGTCTCTATGGGGGTACCACAGGGTTCAATTCTCGGGCCGACTCTTTTCTCTGTATACATCAATGATGTTGCTCTTGCTGCGGGCGATTCCCTGATCCACCTCTACGGAGACGACACCATTCTGTATACTTCCGGCCCTTCCCTGGACACTGTGCTATCTAACCTCCAAATGAGCTTCAATGCCATACAACACTCCTTCCGTGGCCTCCAACTGCTCTTAAATGCTAGTAAAACCAAATGCATGCTTTTCAACCGTTCGCTGCCTGCACCCGCACGCCCGACTAGCATCACCACCCTGGACGGTTCCGACCTAGAATATGTGGACATCTATAAGTACCTAGGTGTCTGGCTAGACTGCAAACTCTCCTTCCAGACTCATATCAAACATCTCCAATCCAAAATCAAATCTAGAGTCGGCTTTCTATTCCGGAACAAAGCCTCCTTCACTCACGCCGCCAAACTTACCCTAGTAAAACTGACTATCCTACCGATCCTCGACTTCGGCGATGTCATCTACAAAATAGCTTCCAATACTCTACTTAGCAAACTGGATGCAGTTTATCACAGTGCCATCCGTTTTGTTACTAAAGCACCTTATACGACCCACCACTGCGACCTGTGTGCCCTAGTCGGCTGGCCCTCGCTACATGTTCGTCGTCAGACCCACTGGCTCCAGGTCATCTACAAGGCTATGCTAGGTAAAGTGCCGCCTTATCTCAGTTCACTGGTCACGATGGCTACACCCACCCGTAGCACGCGCTCCAGCAGGTGTATCTCACTGATCATCCCTAAAGCCAAAACCTCATTTGGACGCCTTTCCTTCCAGTTCTCTGCTGCCTGCGACTGGAACGAATTGCAAAAATCTCTGAAGTTGGAGACTTTTATCTCCCTCAACAACTTTAAAAATCTGCTATCCGAGCAGCTAACCGATCGCTGCAGCTGTACATAGTCCATCTGTAAACTACCCACCCAATTTACCTACCTCACCCCCATACTGCTTTTATTTATTTACTTTTCTGCTCTTTTGCACACCAGTATCTCTTCTTGCACATGATCATCTGATGATTTATCACTCCAGTGTTAATCTGCTAAATTGTAATTATTCGATTTATTGCCTACCTCATGCCTTTTGCACACATTGTATATAGATTCTCTTTTTCCTACCATGTTATTGACTTGTTTATTGTTTACTCCATGTGTAACTCTGTGTTGTTGTCTGTTCACACTGCTATGCTTTATCTTGGCCAGGTCGCAGTTGCAAATGAGAACTTGTTCTCAACTAGCCTACCTGGTTAAATAAAGGTGAAATAAAATAAAAATAAAAATATGGCCTTCTCCCCTAAGGCGATGTCCTCCAGGTGTTTCCCCTTTTCACCTCCTCCATCTTCTTCACCGAGGTTACATGCTAATCCGTTGTGTGTGTTAAAGTTTGGTCATTTAGTTTTGAGTTGTTCCCTACCAATTTGTTTGTTTCTTTCTGCCTGTTTAGCCTCAGTAACTGGTTGTAAGTAAGATGACTAGCACAAACGAGTTCACAAAGGCTGTGGACATTTTTTATTTTTTATTTAACTAGGCAAGTCAGTTAAGAACAAATTCTTATTTACAACGACGGCCTAGGAACAGTGGGTTAACTGCCTTGTTCAGGGGAATAGTGGGTTAACTGCCTTGTTCAGGGGAATAGTGGGTTAACTGCCTTGTTCAGGGGAATAGTGGGTAAACTGCCTTGTTCAGGGGAATAGTGGGTAAACTGCCTTGTTCAGGGGAACAGTGGGTTAACTGTCTTGTTCAGGGGAACAGTGGGTTAACTGCCTTGTTCAGGGGAACAGTGGATTAACTGCCTTGTTCAGGGGAACAGTGGATTAACTGCCTTGTTCAGGGGAACAGTGGATTAACTGCCTTGTTCAGGGGAACAGTGGGTTAACTGTCTTGTTCAGGGGAACAGTGGGTTAACTGCCTTGTTCAGGGGAACAGTGGATTAACTGCCTTGTTCAGGGGAACAGTGGATTAACTGCCTTGTTCAGGGGAACAGTGGATTAACTGCCTTGTTCAGGGGAACAGTGGATTAACTGCCTTGTTCAGGGGAACAGTGGGTTAACTGCCTTGGTCAGGGGAACAGTGGATTAACTGCCTTGTTCAGGGGAACAGTGGATTAACTGCCTTGTTCAGGGGAACAGTGGATTAACTGCCTTGTTCAGGGGAACAGTGGATTAACTGCCTTGTTCAGGGGAACAGTGGATTAACTGCCTTGTTCAGGGGAACAGTGGATTAACTGCCTTGTTCAGGGGAACAGTGGATTAACTGCCTTGTTCAGGGGAACAGTGGATTAACTGCCTTGTTCAGGGGAACAGTGGGTAAACTGCCTTGGTCAGGGGAACAGTGGATTAACTGCCTTGTTCAGGGGAACAGTGGGTAAACTGCCTTGGTCAGGGGAACAGTGGATTAACTGCCTTGTTCAGGGGAACAGTGGGTAAACTGCCTTTGTCAGGGGAACAGTGGATTAACTGCCTTGTTCAGGGGAACAGTGGGTAAACTGTCTTGTTCAGGGGAACAGTGGGTAAACTGCCTTGGTCAGGGGAACAGTGGATTAACTGCCTTGTTCAGGGGAACAGTGGGTAAACTGCCTTGGTCAGGGGAACAGTTAACTGCCTTGTTCAGGGGAACAGTGGGTAAACTGCCTTGGTCAGGGGAACAGTGGGTAAACTGCCTTGGTCAGGGGAACAGTGGATTAACTGCCTTGTTCAGGGGAACAGTGGGTAAACTGCCTTGGTCAGGGGAACAGTGGATTAACTGCCTTGTTCAGGGGAACAGTGGGTAAACTGCCTTGGTCAGGGGAACAGTGGATTAACTGCCTTGTTCAGGGGAACAGTGGGTAAACTGCCTTGTTCAGGGGAACAGTGGGTAAACTGCCTTGTTCAGGGGAACAGTGGGTTAACTGCCTTGCTCAGGGGAACAGTGGGTAAACTGCCTTGTTCAGGGGAACAGTGGGTAAACTGCCTTGTTCAGGGGAACAGTGGGTTAACTGTCTTGTTCAGGGGAACAGTGGGTTAACTGCCTTGTTCAGGGGAACAGTGGGTAAACTGTCTTGTTCAGGGGAACAGTGGGTAAACTGCCTTGGTCAGGGGAACAGTGGATTAACTGCCTTGTTCAGGGGAACAGTGGGTAAACTGCCTTGGTCAGGGGAACAGTGGATTAACTGCCTTGTTCAGGGGAACAGTGGGTAAACTGCCTTGGTCAGGGGAACAGTGGGTAAACTGCCTTGGTCAGGGGAACAGTGGATTAACTGCCTTGTTCAGGGGAACAGTGGGTAAACTGCCTTGATCAGGGGAACAGTGGATTAACTGCCTTGTTCAGGGGAACAGTGGGTAAACTGCCTTGGTCAGGGGAACAGTGGATTAACTGCCTTGTTCAGGGGAACAGTGGGTAAACTGCCTTGTTCAGGGGAACAGTGGGTAAACTGCCTTGTTCAGGGGAACAGTGGGTTAACTGCCTTGCTCAGGGGAACAGTGGGTAAACTGCCTTGTTCAGGGGAACAGTGGGTAAACTGCCTTGTTCAGGGGAACAGTGGGTTAACTGTCTTGTTCAGGGGAACAGTGGGTTAACTGCCTTGTTCAGGGGAACAGTGGGTTAACTGCCTTGCTCAGGGGAACAGTGGGTTAACTGCCTTGTTCAGGGGAACAGTGGGTAAACTGCCTTGTTCAGGGGAACAGTGGGTTAACTGTCTTGTTCAGGGGAACAGTGGGTAAACTGCCTTGTTCAGGGGAACAGTGGGTTAACTGCCTTGTTCAGGGGAACAGTGGGTAAACTGCCTTGTTCAGGGGAACAGAGGGTAAACTGCCTTGTTCAGGGGAACAGTGGGTTAACTGTCTTGTTCAGGGGAACAGTGGGTAAACTGCCTTGTTCAGAGGCAGAACGACAGATTATCTCTACTCTCTCTCCCCCTGTCTGTCTCTCCCCCTGTCTGTCTGTCCGTCCGTCCGTCCGTCCGTCCGTCCGTCTGTCTGTCTGTCTGTCTGTCTGTCTCTCTCTCTCGACTCTCTGTCTACTCTCTCTCTCTTCTCTCTCCCCTGTCTGTCTCTCTCTACTCTCTCTCTGTCTACTCTCTCTCTCTCTCCTGTCTGTCTGTCTGTCTGTCTGTCTGTCTGTCTGTCTGTCTGTCTACTCTCTCCCCTGTCACTCTCTCTCTCTACTCTGTCTACTCTCTCTCCCACCTGTCTGTCTCTCTCTCTCTACTCTCTACTCTCTCGCCACCCTGTCTGTCTCTCTCTCTACTCTCTACTCTCCTCCCTGTCTGTCTCTCTCTACTTTCTCTGTCTACTCTCTCTCTCCCTGTCTGTCTCTCTCTCTCTACTCTGTCTCTCTCTCTACTCTGTCTACTCTCTCTCCTCCCTGTCTGTCTCTCTCTACTCTCGTCTACTCTCTCTCTCTCTCTCTCTCTCTCTATCTACTCTCTCTCCTCCCTGTCTGTCTCTCTCTACTCTTGTCTACTCTCTCTGTCTACTCTCTCTCCTCCCTGTCTGTCTCTCTCTACTCTCTCTGTCTACTCTCTCTCCTCCCTGTCTGTCTCTCTCTACTCTCTGTCTACTCTCTCTCCCACCTGTCTGTCTCTCTCTACTCTCTCTACTCTGTCTACTCTCTCTCCCACCTGTCTGTCTCTCTCTACTCTCTCTCTCTATCTACTCTCTCTCCTCAGTCTGTCTCTCTCTACTCTCGTCTACTCTCTCTCCCACCTGTCTGTCTCTCTCTACTCTGTCTACTCTCTCTCCTCCCTGTCTGTCTCTCTCTACTCTCGTCTACTCTCTCTCCCACCTGTCTGTCTCTCTCTACTCTGTCTACTCTCTCTCCCACCTGTCTGTCTCTCTCTACTCTGTCTACTCTCTCTCCCACCTGTCTGTTTCTCTCTACTCTCTCTCTCTCTATCTACTCTCGCTCTCCCACCTGTCTGTCTCTCTCTACTCTCTGTCTACTCTCTCTCCCACCTGTCTGTCTCTCTCTACTCTCTGTCTACTCTCTCTCCCACCCGTCTGTCTCTCTACTCTCTCTTTCTCTATCTACTCTCTCTCTCTATCTACTCTCTACTCTCTCTATCTACTCTCTCTCCTCCCTGTCTGTCTCTCTCTACTCTCTCTCTCTCTGTCTACTCTCTCTCCCACCTGTCTGTCTCTCTCTACTCTCTCTCTCTCTGTCTACTCTCTCTCTCCTCCCTGTCTGTCTCTCTCTACTCTCTCTCTGTCTACTCCAATGTTCCCACCCCGGGACTGCCGTGCAGAAGATATATCAGCCCACAGGGAGAAGCACGAGATTGAACTTCACTCAACTTTCTAGAGCAGTGGTCTGTAAAAAACAACTATGATAAAGCCTTGTGTTCCTATTTTAGTTTATTTTAGTCTTGTGCTGTTGGTGGTAGATGCACCAGATTCAGCTGCCCTGCGCGCTGGGTAGGAGAACTGTTGCCATTTTAAACATTTCATATGTCTCTAGGTGCAAACTATGTCTTCCTGGTGGGCCCAGAGAGCAAATCAAATGCACTATAAACCTACCGCTGGCCAATCGGATGGCTCAGATGACCGTGTCTGGCAGGCCCAGAGAGCAAATCAAATGCACTATAAACCTACCGCTGGCCAATCGGATGGCTCAGATGACCGTGTCTGCAGTAACATAGCAGGCATAAAATAAATCTACAGCAAAATTGAGACTGTAAGATTTCAAAACGTTTAAAACCACGACTAGAGAGAAAAATACAACAAAAAAAACCCTGCTGTTTTTATGAGTGACTTCCTGTTTAAGTTGTTACTCAGCACTGCCAACACTTTGTAGTCAACACTTTTATAGCCCATAAAATGGACCCTATTTCCACTCCGACCTACAACAAGCAGTGCAGCAGTAATGAATGAGTAGGACAGTGTATCTACAGGCTTGCGTTGTTGTTGTCATTAGTGGTTTGTGTCTTTTTTAATATCGAGGAATATTTCACTTTCTCTGTTCATAGGAGTAACAACATGAATTGGTGCATGAGGCAGAAATAATGAGGTGCGACTCGAGTTTCGCCATCGGCTGGAAGACGGTGTCCCTTTTTGGTCAGTGTCAGTGGAGGAAAGGGAGAACGGAGGGATGTTGAGAGACGGTCCCTCAGTCTGCTGCTCTCTCCCTCTGCTGAGACTGACCCTCAGTCTGCTGCACTCTCCCTCCACTGAGACTGACCCTCAGTCTGCTGCTCTCTCCCTCCACTGAGACTGACCCTCAGTCTGCTGCACTCTCCCTCCGCTGAGACTGACCCTCAGTCTGCTGCTCTCTCCCTCTGCTGAGACGGACCCTCAGTCTGCTGCTCTCTCCCTCCGCAGAGACGGACCCTCAGTCTGCTGCTCTCTCCCTCTGCTGAGACGGTCCCTCAGTCTGCTGCTCTCTCCCTCCGCTGAGACGGACCCTCAGCCTGCTGCTCTCAGCCTCCGCTGAGACTGACCCTCAGTCTGCTGCTCTCTCCCTCTGCTGAGTCGGACCCTCAGTCTGCTGCTCTCTCCCTCCGCTGAGACTGACCCTCAGTCTGCTGCTCTCTCCCTCTGCTGAGTCGGACCCTCAGTCTGCTGCTCTCTTCCTCCGCTGAGACTGACCCTCAGCCTGCTGCTCTCTCCCTCTGCTGAGACGGACCCTCAGTCTGCTGCTCTCTCCCTCTGCTGAGACTGACCCTCAGTCTGCTGCTCTCTCCCTCTGCTGAGTCGGATCCTCAGTCTGCTGCTCTCTCCCTCTGCTGAGACAGACCCTCAGTCTGCTGCTCTCTCCCTCTGCTGAGTCGGACCCTCAGTCTGCTGCTCTCTCCCTCCGCTGAGACGGACCCTCAGTCTGCTGCTCTCTCCCTCTGCTGAGACTGACCCTCAGTCTGCTGCTCTCTCCCTCTGCTGAGTCGGACCCTCAGTCTGCTGCTCTCTCCCTCTGCTGAGACGGACCCTCAGTCTGCTGCTCTCTCCCTCCGCTGAGACTGACCCTCAGTCTGCTGCTCTCTCCCTCTGCTGAGACGGACCCTCAGTCTGCTGCTCTCTCCCTCTGCTGAGACTGACCCTCAGTCTGCTCCTCTCTCCCTCTGCTGAGACGGACCCTCAGTCTGCTGCTCTCTCCCTCCGCTGAGACGGACCCTCAGTCTGCTGCTCTCTCCCTCCGCTGAGACGGACCCTCAGTCTGCTGCTCTCTCCCTCCGCTGAGACGGACCATGAGATGCAGGCACCATCAGCCCAGTAAAATAAAAAGCGAATTATTTAAATGTATCCTCACTCAGATGTGCCTCAAAAGTAATACAACAACGGATCTATTACCGGTGTGATCGTATAGCCTACCTCAAATGTAGAAATATATATATTTTTTAAATGTCCCGAACAACAGTGCATTGGTAGGTAAATTCAAGTAAAGCCAATATGCAGTGATAATGTATTGAGGTAATGTATTGGGGTAATGTATTGGGGTAATGTATTGGGCCTATAGCCTACTGCACTAACCTCATTAATACTGAACTGTTTTTAATTGTTTTAAATTTGCTCAGAATGTTCCAAAGCTAAGCAACTATTCTGCACCCAGAAAGCTGTGTGAAAGTTGTATACATTAATAGTCATTAGGACAACCACGCTCTCACTGTCACGTTCCTGACCTGTTTTTCCTTTTTCTTGTATTTATTTAGTTGGTCAGTGCGTGAGTTGGGTGGGTGTTTGTTTTCCGTGTAGTCGTTGTGCCACACGGGACTGTTTGTTAAATATAAATATAAATAAATATATAAATATAAATTATGGACACAAACCACTCCGCGTATTGGTCCGATCCTTCTCGCCTCTCCTCGTCCGAGGAGGAGGAATATGAAAGCCGTAACTCTCACCACGCTCTAAGAAACGTTCTCAGAACGTTATGTGCTAGCTGGGTAATGGTATTTTAGATGTCCTGTAGGTGTTTTGATGTACTCTTTAATTGAGAGAGAGAGAGGAGGGAGAGAGTCTGGAACGATTCTTAAACACATTTTTAAATAAAGTTGGATTTAATTTGGATATAATTCGGACTTGACTACTTCGGGAACCCAAACTACAGTAGATATCCTCCTTTTTTCCTAGTGTAAGAAATGTATGCATCAATACTGCAGAAACACTCTCTAAATACATGGCTCTGACCCAAACTAGATATCTTCCTTCTTCTCTATGAGTGACATAAACCTTCCTGTCTGGTCCTCTATGTTGTGGCGTTACCATAGAGATCAAAATATTTAGCAGATGTTATTGCGGATGTAACGAAATGCTTGTGTTCCTAGCTCCAACGGTGCAGTAATATCTAACAATTCAAGTATAGCACCCAAGTTGAAGGAGGAGACAATGCTCTGGGCGTTGTCTGATCCCAACCCATAGGAATCCCGGCCCAATTGACTACTTTAAAATGGTGGAAGCCCTCAATGGCAATGTCCGTGTAAAAATGGGTTATAGCTAAGTGTGAGTCCTATAACTATCTCTATGGATGTCACACATCCAGTCCCCTCCAATGACACGGTCGGTTGCTGAGGGAAGAATGTGTGGCATGGGCATAGTCAGCATTTATTTTGTTCTGTCTACAAAACAGGTGGTGTGAAACCGGGTGGTGTGAAACCGGGTGGTGTCAAACCGGGTTGTGTCGAACCGGGTGGTGTCAAAACAGGTGGTGTCAAACTGGGTGGTGTCAAACTGGGTGGTGTGAAACCGGGTGGTGTGAAACCGGGTGGTGTCAAACTGGGTGGTGTAAAACCGGGTGGTGTCAAACCGGGTAGTGTCAAACCGGGTGGTGTCAAAACGAGTGGTGTGAAACCGGGTGGTGTCAAACCGGGTGGTGTCAAACCGGGTGGTGTAACCGGGTGGTGTCAAACTGGGTGTTGTCAAACCGGGTGGTGTCAAACCGGGTGGTGTCAAACCGGGTGGTGTCAAAACGGGTGGGTTATTCAGAAAACTTGGCGCAGAATCGCTAGTCACAATACTTACAAAACACACACACACACACACACACACACACACACACACACACACACACACACACACACACACACACA
Source organism: Salvelinus fontinalis (assembly GCF_029448725.1). Lineage (NCBI taxonomy): Eukaryota > Metazoa > Chordata > Actinopteri > Salmoniformes > Salmonidae > Salvelinus > Salvelinus fontinalis. The sequence continues at coordinate 243,976 of NC_074694.1, forward strand.
CACACACACACACACACACACACACACACACACACACACACACACACACAGAGAGAGAGAGAGGACAGTACAGACAGTCAGTGATGTCCTGGCCAATGGTTGTTCTCCCCGTCGTCCCCGACAACACACATAATAAACAGCAGCTCTCAACAACCTAATTGCCCATTAAGCAACACTCCAGCCCTCGTTCCCCTCCCCTTCATCTATCTGCCTCTGTTGGGCCTCCTCTCCCCAGAGACCCAGCGGCACTGCCTTGGTCACCACCGTCCCGGCGGACAAAAATGCTGGTTGTCATGACGTCATGATATGAATCAGCGATGTCACCTGGGACGTTGTGTTATGTGTTTACATGAAGCTATATCGCTCTCGGTCAAACATCTGAAATCCTGCTCTTTTTCTCTCTTTCTCTTTTCTGCCAAAAGATAGAGAAATTAAATATACAATGAATTAATAAATGAAAGAGGTAATATATAATACATTATCGAATGAGTGATTTAACAAATTAATGATGTAATGAGTAAAATTATAAAATATAATAAATGAATGATGTAATGAATGAATGAAATATGTAATGAATGATTCATGTAATGAATGAATGAAATATATAATGAATGAAATATATAATGAATGATTTATGTAATGAATGAATTAAATATATAATGAATGAAATAGGTAATGAATGATTGATGTAATGAATGAATGAAATGTCTAATGAATGAATGATGTAATGAATGAATTAAATATACGATGAATAAAATATGTATTGAATGAATGAAAGAGCTCATGTCCTCTGTCTTTTGTGTTGCAGGTCTGACGGACGACCAAGTGAAGGCGTATCTCTCCGTTCACCCTCAGATGCTGGATGAGTTTGTATCGGAGAGCGTGAGTTCAGAGACGCTGGACAGATGGCACAAGACGAGAAAGAGCAGCGGTAGTCTGCCTGCAGGTAACACACACACACACACACACACACACACACACACACACACACACACACACACACACACACACACACACACACACACACACACACACACACACACACACACACACACACACACACACACACACACACACACACAACACCACTCAAAATACCCTGTTACATCTGCCTCTATTGAGCACCAGATAGTTTATGAAGTGCTTATGAAGTGCTTATGAAGTGCTTATGAAGGCTTAATGAAGGCTCTATAAAGCCTTTATTATAGCTGCAGGTGAACACCTCCCGTCTCCACGGAGGACAACCCCCGCTGTTTACAAGCCATTTGTGAATTGCCATTTAGCAGACCTTTTATACAAAAAACGACTTACAGTCATGTGTGCGTAAATTTTACGTACTGGTGGCCCCGGGAATCGAACCCACAATCCTGGTGTTGCAAGCACCATGCTCTACCAGCTGAGCCTTACAGGACCAGGGAACGAGCACCGCTCCTATCACACTCTACACCGTCACCGTCTGAGTGGAGCATCAGCTTACAGCTATCCGTTGTTAGCATAGGATAACCTCGTTGGGTACAAACGTCCATTTTTCTGGAAGGATGTGAGGCTGCATACACATTTTTACATTTAAAAAATATATATTTTTATTTTATTTTATTTTATTTATTTAGCAGATTGTCTTATGCAGAGTGACTTACAGTTAGTGCATTCATTTTAAGGTAGGTCGATGAGACAACCACATTTCCACCCCCCCCCCATTTCAATGCATTCATATATTCAGCCTCGTGTGTGTTTACTTTAATCACGTCTCTGATGGACAAAATAGCAGACAGAAAGAAGGGAATACAGAGAAAGAGGAGAGAGAAAGGGAGAGAGAGAAAGAGAAAGGGAGAGACAGAGAAAGAGGAGAAAGAGAAAGGGAGAAAGCGAGAGAGAAAGAGGAGAGAGAGTGTGATCGACAGGATTAATTAAAAGAGAGAGAGAAGGAGAGGGTCTGCCGGGTCTCTATGGGTCATTAGACGTGTTTGGAACGGGCAAGTTGAGTCTGCGTTGCCCGGCACACACACACACACACACACACAGAGACAGAGACAGAGAGAGACAGAGAGAGACAGAGAGAGAGACAGAGAGAGACAGAGAGAGAGACAGAGAGAGACAGAGAGAGAGAGAGAGAGAGAGAGAGAGAGAGAGAGAGAGAGAGAGAGAGAGAGAGAGAGAGGCTTGCCTCACAGACCAAGCACATCCATCAATGGCCCACAGGCCTTGCTGGCCCTCCGCCCAGCTCTCCTACTGACGTCAGAAACAACCTCCTGGGACCAGCGTCGGCCTGAATGGGGGCAGGCTGTGTGTGTGTGTGCAGGCTGTGTGTGTGTGTGCAGGCTGTGTGTGTGTGTGCAGGCTGTGTGTGTGTGTGCAGGCTGCGTGTGTGTGTGTGCAGGCTGTGTGTGTGTGGGCAGAATGTGTGTGTGTGGGCAGAATGTGTGTGTGCGTGTTTGTATTTGTGTGTGTGCGAGTGCTGGTAGATTTGTTGCATTTTAGAGCGGTTTTCTATTTTTCTACATGAGGGCTACAGTCTAGAGTTGTGTTGCCAGCCATGCGGATAGGGTGGAACAGTGTAGAGCACACGAGGACTACAGTCTAGAGTCGTGTTGCCAGCCATGCGGATAGGGTGGAACAGGGTAGAGCACACGAGGACTACAGTCTAGAGTCATGTTGCCAGCCATGCTGATAGGGTAGCGCACACGAGGACTACAGTCTAGAGTCGTGTTGCCAGCCATGTGGATAGGGTGGAACAGGATAGAGCACACGAGGACTACAGTCTAGAGTCATGTTGCCAGCCATGCTGATAGGGTGGAACAGGATAGAGCACACGAGGACTACAGTCTAGAGTCATGTTGCCAGCCATGCTGATAGGGTAGCGCACACGAGGACTACAGTCTAGAGTCGTGTTGCCAGCCATGTGGATAGGGTGGAACAGGATAGAGCAGGGTGGGGTGGGTTAAGGTAGTGTATGGTAGGGAGGGACAATTAAACTACATCCAAAAGGGCACCCTATTGCCTATATAGTGCACTACTTTAGACCAGAGCCCTATAGCACCATATTCCCTACATAGTGCACTACTTTAGACCAGAGCCCTATGGCACCATATTCCCTATATAGTGCACTACTTTAGACCAGAGCCCTATAGAACCCTATTCCCTATATAGTGCAATAGTTTTGAGTAGTGGCTTCCGTCTGGCCACTCTACCGTAAAGGCCTGATTGGTGGAGTGCTGCAGAGATGGTTGTCCTTCTGGAAGGTTCTCCCATCTCCACAGAGGAACTCTAGAGCTCTGTCAGAGTGACCATCAGGTTGTTGGTTACCTCCCTGACCAAGGCCCTTCTCCCCTGATTGCTCAGTTTGGCCAGGTGGCTAGCTCTAGGAAGAGTCTTGGTGGTTCCAAACTTCTTCCATTTCAGAATGATGGACGCCACTGTGTTCTTGGGGACCTTCAATGCTGAAGAAATGTTTTGGTAACCTTCCCCAGATCTGTGCCTCGACACAATCCTGTCTCGGAGCTCTACGGACAATTCCTTCGACCTCATGGCTTGGTTTGTGCTCTGACATGCACTGTCAACTGTGGGACCTTATATAGACAGGTGTGTGCCTTTCGAAATCATGTCCAATCAATTGAATTTACCACAGGTGGACTCCAATCAAGTTGTAGAAACATCTCAAGGATGATCAATGGAAACAGGATCCACCTGTTGCTCAATTTACAGTCTCATAGCAAAGTGTCTGAATACTTACATAAATAAGGCATTTCTGTTTTTAATTTTTAATATGTTTACAAAAATGTCTAAAAATCTGTTTTTACTTTTCCATTATGGGGTATTATGTGTCGATTGATGAAAAATGATGTAATCCATTTTAGAATAAGGCTGTAACGTAACAAAATGTGGAAAAAGGGAAGGGGTCTGAATACATTCTGAATGCGCTGTAGGTTATAGGGCAACATTTGTGACACAGCCTATATTTGTTGTCTCAATGACTATGTTTATTCTGTGATGTTGTTTGTGTCGCACTGCTTTCCTTTATGTTGGCACATTTGCACATTTGTGGCCTGCTGGAGGTCATTTTGTAGGGCTCTGGCAGTGCTCCTCCTGCTCAAAGGCGGAGGTAGCGGTCCTGCTGCTGGGTTGTTGCCCTCCTACGGCCTCCTCCACGTCTCCTGATGTACTGGCCTGTCTCCTGGTAGCGCCTCCATGCTCTGGACACTACGCTGACAGACACAGCAAACCTACTTGCCACAGCTCGCATTGATGTGCCATCCTGGATGAGCTGCACTACCTGAGCCACTTGTGTGGGTTGTAGACTCCGTCTCATGCTACCACTAGAGTGAGAGCACCGCCAGCATTCAAAAGTGACCAAAACATCTGCCAGGAAGCATAGGAACTGAGAAGTGGTCTGTTGTCACCACCTGCAGAATCACTCCTTTTTGGGGGGTGTCTTGCTAATTGCCTATAATTTCCACCTTTTGTCTATTCCATTTGCACAACAGCATGTGAAATTTATTGTCAATCAGTGTTGCTTCCTAAGTGGACAGTTTGATTTCACAGAAGTGTGATTGACTTGGATTTACATTGTGTTGTTTAAGTGTTCCCTTTATTTTTTTGAGCAGTGTATATATATATTTTTAAACATGTTGCTACTATGTTGCTACTGTTAGCATTGGTGGAACCCACAGAATCCACTTAGCTTACCATGATTAGCTGACCGTTCCTGTCACGATCGTGTGGGAGTGAGACAGACCAAAACGCAGCATGAGGAAAATAAGCCATCTTCATTTATTATTGAAGAAGGCAAAACGAAACAAAACACTTTCAAACTAACAAAACAACAAACGACCGTGAAGCTATAAACGTAGTGCACACACACACACATGCTACAGACGTTCAACATAGACAATTCCCCACAACAAACTAAAGCCTATGGCTACCTTAAATATGGCTCCCAATCAGAGACAACAGAAACCAGCTGTCTCTAATTGGGAACCCATTCAGGCAACCATAGACTTTCCTAGACAACTACACACAACATAGACACAGCTAGACAACTATACTAAACATAAACCCAACTACTCTAAATAAACCCCCTAAACCTTACAATCACCCTGGACACTACAAAACCCACATAAATAGCCATGTCACACCCTGACCTAACTAAAATAATAAAGAAAACAAAGAATACTAAGGCCAGGGCGTGACAGTTCCAAAACACGCTGTGGGGTTTTCTAAATAACACTCGGGGGTTCTGTGAAATACTGCATTAGTGTGTGTGTGTGAAATAGAGCATTAGTGTGTGTGTGTGAAATACTGCATTAGTGTGTGTGTGTGAAATACTGCATTAGTGTGTGTGTGTGAAATACTGCATTAGTGTGTGTGTGTGTGTGAAATACTGCATTAGTGTGTGTGTGTGTGTGTGTGAAATACTGCATTAGTGTGTGTGTGTGTGTGTGTGAAATACTGCATTAGTGTGTGTGTGTGAAATCCTGCATTAGTGTGTGTGTGTGAAATCCTGCATTAGTGTGTGTGTGTGTGAAATCCTGCATTAGTGTGTGTGTGTGTGAAATACTGCATTAGTGTGTGTGTGTGAAATACTGCATTAGTGTGTGTGTGTGAAATCCTGCATTAGTGTGTGTGTGTGAAATCCTGCATTAGTGTGTGTGTGTGTGAAATCCTGCATTAGTGTGTGTGTGTGTGAAATACTGCATTAGTGTGTGTGTGTGAAATACTGCATTAGTGTGTGTGTGTGAAATAGAGCATTAGGGTCAATTGTATATTATATAATTGTATTAGGGTCAATATTAACTGACCTGACTTTCATGTCAATGTAACACAGACCAACAATGTACAGTCTGTTTGAATGGTTCAGCGACACTGGGCCTGCATCCCAAATGCCACTCGGTTACTTTATATAGTGCACTACTGTTTGACCAGAGCCCTATGGACCCTGGTCAAAAGGAGTGCACACTATAGGGAGTAGGGTGCCATTTGGAACACAGGCTGATATTTCTTTAAACACTGAGGGGACAAAATATTAAGAACACCTGCTCTTTCCGTCACATTGACTGACCAGGTGAATCCAGGTGAAAGATATGACCCCTTATTGATGTCACCTGTTAAATCCACTTCAATCAGTGTAGATGAAAGGGGAGGAGACGGGTTAAAGAAGGATTAATAAGCCTTGAGACATTTGAGACATGGATTGTGTATGTGTGTCGTTCAGAGGGTGAATGGGAAAGACAACATATTGAAGTGTCTTTGAACGGGGTATGTTAGTAGGTGCCAGATGCACTGGTTTGTACCAAGAACTGCAACGCTGCTGGGTTCTTCTGTCACGATCGTCGTAACGTGACAGAGAAGAGAACCAAGGCGCAGCGGGAAGTGAATACATAGTCTATTTATTTAAGCGACGTACTGAAGAACACTTAAACAAACCGACGAACGTGAAGCTATATAAACAATAAGTGCAGACACTGGCAACTTACACATAGACAATTACCCACAACCTACCTAATGACTATGGCTGCCTTAAATATGGCTCCCAATCAGAGACAACAATAAACAGCTGTCTCTAATTGAGAACAAATCTAGGCAACCATAGACTTACATAAACACCTACACTGAACACAACCCCATGAACTCTACAAACACCCCCTAGACAATACAAAAGCACACAAACATCCCCCATGTCACACCCTGACCTAAAATAATAAAGAAAACAAAGATAACTAAGGCCAGGGCGTGACACCTTCACACTCAACAGTTTCCCGTGTGTATCAAGAATGGTTCACAAACCCAATGGACATCCAGCCAACTTGACACAACTGTGGGAAGCATTGGAGTCAACATGGACCAGCATCCCTGTGGAACGCTTTTCAACACCTTGGAGAGACCATTGCCCCGACGAATTGAGGCTGTTCTGAGGACAAAAGGAAGGGGGTGCAACTCACTGTTAGGAAGGTGTTCCTAATGTTTTGTTAGCTCAGTGTATTTTAGACATTTAGAACCAGAACGGGGCACTTTTCATGGTTCTGAGAACTTGGCTTTTCTTCCTCCGTCTGGATTCATTCTATGATGATTGTTACGGCTGTCCTCGCTGACAGAAGGTGGGGACCAAAACGCAGAGTGGTTAGTGTTCATTCTTTTAATGAAAATCAACAAAACACTTCAAAATACAAAAACGACCAACGTGACAAAACCGAAACCGTCCTGTGTGGCAACAAAACCTCCACAGGAACAAACACCCACAAAACACAAGTGAAACCCTGGCTGCCTAAGTATGATTCTCAATCAGGGACAACGATTGACAGCTGTCTCTGATTGAGAATCATACCAGGCCGAACACAAAATCCCAACATAGAAAATCAACCATATACAACCCACCCAACTCACGCCCTGAACCAACTAAAGTAAATACAAAACAAAGGAAAACATGTCAGGAACGTGACAATGAGTCTTAAGTTCATTGCTGGTTTGCAACTGGTTAGAGCACTAATCCCCCGTTAGTTAGAGACAGGGTTCTTTGTCTCTGCACTAATCCCCCGTTAGTTAGAGACAGGGTTCTTTGTCTCTGCACTAATCACCCGTTAGTTAGAGACAGGGTTGTTTGTCTCTGCACTAGTCACCCGTTAGTTAGAGACAGGGTTGTTTGTCCCTGCACTAATCACCCGTTAGTTAGAGACAGGGTTGTTTGTCCCTGCACTAATCACCCGTTAGTTAGAGACAGAGTTGTTTGTCTCTGCACTAATCACCCCTTAGTTAGAGACAGGGTTGTTTGTCTCTGCACTAATCACCCGTTAGTTAGAGACAGGGTTCTTTATCTCTGCACTAATCACCCGTTAGTTAGAGACAGGGTTGTTTGTCTCTGCACTAATCACCCGTTAGTTAGAGACAGGGTTCTTTATCTCTGCACTAGTCACCCGTTAGTTAGAGACAGGGTTCTTTATCTCTGCACTAATCACCCGTTAGTTAGAGACAGGGTTGTTTGTCTCTGCACTAATCACCCGTTAGTTAGAGACAGGGTTGTTTGTCTCTGCACTAATCACCCGTTAGTTAGAGACAGGGTTGTTTGTCTCTGCACTAGTCACCCGTTAGTTAGAGACAGGGTTGTTTGTCTCTGCACTAATCACCCGTTAGTTAGAGACAGGGTTGTTTGTCTCTGCACTAATCACCCGTTAGTTAGAGACAGGGTTGTTTGTCTCTGCACTAGTCACCCGTTAGTTAGAGACAGGGTTGTTTGTCTCTGCACTAATCACCCGTTAGTTAGAGACAGGGTTGTTTGTCTCTGCACTAATCACCCATTAGTTAGAGACAGGGTTGTTTGTCTCTGCACTAATCACCCGTTAGTTAGAGACAGGGTTGTTTGTCTCTGCACTAGTCACCCGTTAGTTAGAGACAGGGTTGTTTGTCTCTGCACTAATCACCCATTAGTTAGAGACAGGGTTGTTTGTCTCTGCACTAATCACCCGTTAATTAGAGACAGGGTTGTTTGTCTCTGCACTAATCACCCGTTAGTTAGAGACAGAGTTGTTTGTCTCTGCACTAATCACCCGTTAGTTAGAGACAGGGTTGTTTGTCTCTGCACTAATCACCCGTTAGTTAGAGACAGGGTTGTTTGTCTCTGCACTAGTCACCCGTTGGTTAGAGACAGAGTTGTTTGTCTCTGCACTAGTCACCCGTTGGTTAGAGACAGAGTTGTTTGTCTCTGCACTAGTCACCCGTTAGTTAGAGACAGAGTTGTTTGTCTCTGCACTAATCACCCATTAGTTAGAGACAGGGTTGTTTGTCTCTGCACTAATCACCCGTTAGTTAGAGACAGGGTTGTTTGTCTCTGCACTAATCACCCGTTAGTTAGAGACAGAGTTGTTTGTCCCTGCGTTCACGTCCTACAGTAACAGGGTAATAAGAAAAATCTTTGAATATAAATGGTTTTGTTTTACCTATTACAAATACTTTGTTTGGCTTTTGTAGGTAGATTTAACCAATCCAAGTGTACTTGTCATACTGTATGCACAGGATACAGCGAAGTTTAACTCAGTACAATGCAATGCTTACTTGCTTATTGTCAAAAGGTATCCTTTTACTTATTCCATGAGTGTGGTGTGGTGGTGACCACACACTCTACTACAGTGAAGATGGACTCCACCCAAACCATCTAGGGGCCTGAATCTTCTCTTTCATATCTACATGCTGCCAAGCCCTGCTCAGGTAATACCTCCCATCCGTTTCGAAGCGTTGTCGTCGTACTGTAGTGCCACGGAGCGGTGTCAGTCGTAATCTTGTACCCCCGTTCGATTGAATAGATCTGCTAGTGTGCGCTCAAAAAGAGAATACCCACTGTGGTCTGCTCCACCCAGTACTATTAGTGCAAATGGGGGAATTCCTTATTCTTTAATAGCCCCCTCGGTTTTCAAATCACGTAGAGGGCTTTGGGCTGTTGCACTATAGCAACCACAGCCCCATGTTAGTCAGTTAGCCCATGTTAGTCAGTTTATAACAGTTTATAACAGTTTATAACAGTTTATAACATTCCATCATTAGTTACTCTGAGAGGTCTTCATGCTGGACATTGGCTGCGGCCTCAGGCCCTATGGTGTTAACATTGGAAAAGTAATTCACATTTCTACTCCTTCCTCTGTTACAAATAAGTATAGACCAAATGAGGCAGTTCTATGCAATCTGCTAGCCATACCAACTATATCAATATGAACCAGGAGACAACCTCTTAACCTCCTATTGAACGTAGCTTGTTTGAGTTGGACACACTGTGTGTCTTAACAATTCGTAAAGGACTTTGGGTTGATGCATCTGAACATTAGGAGCTTACTTCCTGAACGGGATTACATCACTTCCTGAACTGGATTACATCACGATCTGGGCTATGCAGACAAATCTGGACATTCTGGTATTTACTGAAACGTGGATCTCTGGGGTTAGTGTGGACTCTGATATTAATATTGAAGGTTATAATGTGTTCAGAGTTGACAGAGAGGGCAGAGGTGGTGGAGGGGTCATTCTTATAAAAAAATAATGTCTCTTTACTGAAATCCATTTCCCTTGCTAACATGTTTAGCTACTATCTTTAAGCCTTTGTCTGGGGAAACATGTCTCCATAACTGTTATAGCGTCCTCCCTCGGCTAATCTTGGTGCATCGAGGAGTTAACTAGTTTGTCGTCGTCTTTTGTTAAATCAGAAGTTATTATCCTGGGTGACCTCAATTATGATTGGGAAATATGCAGGCTTCAGACAATCTAAAAGACGTGTAATGATCTAAACCTAACCCAGATGGTGACTAAACCTTTTAATTACATTTTCCTTGGCATCTTACCATAGATGCAGTATGTATTTCCTCGTGTTCACTCTAACAAAGAGAAGAAGAACCTCCTCCTCTTCTCAAACCAAATCAAATGTTTCAAACCTAAACGGCCAAACCCTAAAGATCCTTCAAAGTCAAACTCGGATTGATCTCATTCTAACGAATACCAACAGAGGAATACGTTCCTACTGGTGTCTTCGCAGAAAGACGTTAGTGACCGTTACCCAGTTGTTTGTGACAGAGATGTGAAAATACAAAAAAAGATCTAAAGCCTTGTGACATCACAAAGAGGAACTTTAAAAACTTCAGTGATCATGCTTTTTCTTTAAACAATCTTTATTTTTGTGACCTTGATTGTAATTTCAGCGCTCCCTGAACTTGATTCAGCTATGAGCCTCTTTGTCTTCTATACTATTGTGGATAGTCATGCTCCCTTTATATAATGGAGGGTTAAAGGTAGATTGAATGCCTGGTACACGCCGCAATTATCAGAAGTCATTTATAAAAGAGATGATGCTTGGTTCAAGGCCAGGAACACAGGCTTATGCCCGGACTGGCAAGCTTTTAAGCAACTGAGGAATCATTGTGAGAGAAATCAGAAAGGCTAAATCTGATTATAATGTAACAGCTCTTTCAGATTGTAACGGGAACCTGGCTAAGTTTCTGGAAAACTGTCAAATCCCTGAATGGTTCTACTTCCTCCACAACAAATTAATTCAGACACTGGCCTCATTACAGGAAAAAAAATGCTATCATTGATGCATTTAATCACCATTTTATTTCAGCAGGCTATCTCTTTGAAAACTTCTACGCCTATTCATAATGATACTGGGCTGGATGGTGATAGGGGGAACTTGTTGAATGATCAGAGGAAGGATAGTCAAAGCTTTTCTTTTAGGCTATTTTCAGAAAAATACATCCTGGATGCTTTACTAGCAATAGACAACAAGAAATCCCCAGGAGCCGACCAATTGGATCCCGGTTTGGTTACGTGTGCAGCGCCCATCATTGTTGTCTCAATAACCACCATTTTTATTTAACATTGTTATCAGGAATTATTCCAAAAGTATGAAAATCATCTCTTGTGCTGCTACTCCATAAGGGGGATAGTAATAACTGTAATAATTATCGTCACATTTCAATGCTTCCTTGTCTGACTATGATTTTTGAATCACTGGTAAATGTACAGCTTGGCTCTTTTTTATCTGAGAAATGTATTCTGAATGTAAACCAATCAGGGTTTAGGCCTGGGCATCCAATCAGGGTTTAGGCCTGGGCATCCAATCAGGGTTTAGGCCTGGGCATCCAATCAGGGTTTAGGCCTGGACATCCAATCAGGGTTTAGGCCTGGGCATCCAATCAGGGTTTAGTCCTGGACATCCAATCAGGGTTTAGTCCTGGACATCCAATCAGGGTTTAGTCCTGGACATCCAATCAGGGTTTAGGCCTGGGCATCCAATCAGGGTTTAGTCCTGGACATCCAATCAGGGTTTAGTCCTGGACATCCAATCAGGGTTTAGTCCTGGACATCCAATCAGGGTTTAGTCCTGGACATCCAATCAGGGTGTAGTCCTGGGCATCCAATCAGGGTGTAGTCCTGGGCATCCAATCAGGGTTTAGTCCTGGACATCCAATCAGGGTTTAGTCCTGGGCATCCAATCAGGGTGTAGTCCTGGACATCCAATCAGGGTGTAGTCCTGGACATCCAATCAGTGTTTAGTCCTGGACATCCAATCAGGGTTTAGTCCTGGACATCCAATCAGGGTTTAGTCCTGGACATCCAATCAGGGTTTAGTCCTGGACATCCAATCAGGGTTTAGTCTTGGACATCCAATCAGTGTTTAGTCCTGGACATCCAATCAGTGTTTAGTCCTGGACATCCAATCAGTGTTTAGTCCTGGACATCCAATCAGGGTTTAGTCCTGGGCATCCAATCAGTGTTTAGTCCTGGACATCCAATCAGGGTGTAGTCCTGGACATCCAATCAGGGTTTAGTCCTGGACATCCAATCAGGGTTTAGTCCTGCACACAGCACTATGAAAGTAAACCACTTTAGTTGTTAATGATCGAGTCAGTGTCTTTAGACACTAAAATGACATGTGCTGCTTTGTTTGTGGACCTGTAAAAAGCTTTTCATACTGTTGATCATGTTATTTTAGTGAATCAATTCTTCCCGATAGGCCTGAGCTCTGACGTCTGTTCATGGTTTCATGATTACCTCAGTGACAGGACTCAGACCGTCGTGATTGATGGGGTCTGAATTTCTTGAAGTGCATAAACGTGTACCACAGGCGTCCATTTTGGGACCTGTTCTCTAGTGAATATTTATATAAACACCATTGGTCAATCTGTTAAAAATTGTAAACTTCTTATATATGTGGATGATACTGTTATGTATGCTGTTGCCCTGACTGTTGATCTGACTGTTGCCCTGACTGTTGATCTGGCTGTTGCCCTGACTGTTGATCTGGCTGTTGCCTTGACTGTTGATCTGGCTGTTGATCTGACTGTTGATCTGACTGTTTCCTTGACTGTTGATCTGGCTGTTGATCTGACTGTTGATCTGACTGTTGCCCTGACTGTTGATCTGGCTGTTGCCCTGACTGTTGATCTGGCTGTTGATCTGGCTGTTGCCCTGACTGTTGATCTGGCTGTTGATCTGACTGTTGATCTGGCTGTTGATCTGGCTGTTGCCCTGACTGTTGATCTGACTGTTGATCTGGCTGTTGATCTGACTGTTGATCTGACTGTTGATCTGGCTGTTGCCCTGACTGTTGATCTGACTGTTGATCTGACTGTTGATCTGACTGTTGATCTGACTGTTGATCTGGCTGTTGATCTGGCTGTTGATCTGACTGTTGATCTGACTGTTGATCTGACTGTTGATCTGGCTGTTGCCTTGACTGTTGATCTGACTGTTGATCTGACTTGATCTGACTGTTGATCTGACTGTTGATCTGGCTGTTGATCTGACTGTTGATCTGGCTGTTGACCTGACTGTTGATCTGACTGTTGATCTGTCTGTTGTCTTGACTGTTGATCTGACTGTTGCCCTGACTGTTGATCTGGCTGTTGATCTGGCTGTTGATCTGACTGTTGATCTGACTGTTGATCTGGCTGTTGATCTGGCTGTTGATCTGACTGTTGCCCTGACTGTTGATCTGACTGTTGATCTGGCTGTTGATCTGACTGTTGATCTGACGGTTGCCCTGACTGTTGATCTGACTGTTGATCTGGCTGTTGATCTGACTGTTGATCTGACTGTTGATCTGACTGTTGATCTGGCTGTTGCCCTGGCTGTTGATCTGACTGTTGATCTGACTGTTGATCTGGCTGTTGCCCTGACTGTTGATCTGACTGTTGATCTGGCTGTTGCCCTGACTGTTGATCTGGCTGTTGATCTGGCTGTTGCCTTGACTGTTGATCTGACTGTTGATCTGGCTGTTGCCCTGGCTGTTGATCTGACTGTTGATCTGACTGTTGATCTGACTGTTGATCTGGCTGTTGCCCTGACTGTTGATCTGACTGTTGATCTGGCTGTTGCCCTGACTGTTGATCTGGCTGTTGCCCTGACTGTTGATCTGGCTGTTAATCTGACTGTTGATCTGACTGTTGATCTGGCTGTTGATCTGGCTGTTGCCTTGACTGTTGATCTGACTGTTGATCTGGCTGTGTCAAAACTACAGTCAGGTTTTATAGCTATGCAGGTATCCCTTGCTGATTTAAAACTTGTGCTTAAGATGGTCAAAATGAAATACTGTTGTTTTAAACTGTGGTGAGAATGTTTCAGATGAACTACGTGTTGACTTATTAGATGGGTCTCCAATCCAACGTGTTCCCGCATATAAACACTTACATGCTGACCACACCGCTCTTGTCGCGTTGCAAAATGTAAACATAGATGTTATTCAATCATTGCACCCACACTGCTCGGGCGCGTCAACGAGCGTCTGCGTAGCCAGGCGCTAAAATAGAACTTGGTTCTATTTGTGACGCCTGACGAGCTGCAAGTCCCTCCTCTCCCATCTCCTCATTGGTTTAGAGGAGCATATACCCACGTGGATGTTCTTCTGTCATTATTTGTCTTTTCTTTAATATTATTCCTCACAAAATATCAACATAGATTGCTGATCAGATGCTTTTTAAAGATCGAAGGCCTCAAATCCAATCACAATTATTTTGTATTTATTTTATTTAACCAGGCAAGTCGGTTAAGGACAAATTCTTATTTACAATGACGTCCTACCCCGGCCAAACCCTAACGACACTGGACCAACTATGCGCCGCCCAATCACGGCTGGTTGTGATACAGCCTGGAATCGAACCAGAGTCTTTAGTGACGCCACTAGCGCTGAGATGCAGTGCCTTAGACTGCTGCGCCACTCGGGAGCCCCTATTTAAAGTGCATTTAAAATATACACCTCAATACACTTTACATAAACAATTATAATTGGAGTGCTGACCTAGGATCTGTCCATACGGTCTTATTCATTCTGATCTAGGATCTGTCCATACGATCTCATTCATTCTGATCTAGGATCTGTCCATACGATCTTATTCATTCTGATCTAGGATCTGTCCATACGATCTCATTCATTATGATCTAGGATCTGTCCATACGATCTTATTCATTCTGATCTAGGATCTGTCCATACGATCTCATTCATTCTGATCTAGGATCTGTCCATACGATCTTATTCATTCTGATCTAGGATCTGTCCATACGATCTCATTCATTCTGATCTAGGATCTGTCCATACGATCTCATTCATTCTGATCTAGGATCTGTCCATACGATCTTATTCATTCTGATCTAGGATCTGTCCATACGATCTTATTCATTCTGATCTGGGATCTGTCCATACGATCTTATTCATTCTGATCTAGGATCTGTCCATACGATCTTATTCATTCTGATCTGGGATCTGTCCATACGATCTTATTCATTCTGATCTAGGATCTGTCCATACGATCTTATTCATTCTGATCTAGGATCTGTCCATACGATCTCATTCATTCTGATCTAGGATCTGTCCATACGATCTCATTCATTCTGGTCTAGGATCTGTCCATACGATCTTATTCATTCTGATCTAGGATCTGTCCATACGATCTCATTCATTCTGATCTAGGATCTGTCCATACGATCTTATTCATTCTGATCTAGGATCTGTCCATACGATCTTATTCATTCTGATCTAGGATCTGTCCATACGATCTCATTCATTCTGATCTAGGATCTGTCCATACGATCTTATTCATTCTGATCTGGGATCTGTCCATACGATCTTATTCATTCTGATCTAGGATCTGTCCATACGATCTTATTCATTCTGATCTGGGATCTGTCCATACGATCTTATTCATTCTGATCTAGGATCTGTCCATACGATCTTATTCATTCTGATCTGGGATCTGTCCATACGATCTTATTCATTCTGATCTAGGATCTGTCCATATTATCTCATTCATTATGACCTAAAAGCCTAATCTGATCCTAGATCAGTTTCTACTCTGAGACTATGAGTATGGGTTTGATTACCTCCAGCTGTTCTCCGTTGAGAGAATGTTAGTGACGTCAGCAAGTCTGTAATCCAGGCCAATACTCACACACACACACACACACACACACACACACACACACACACACACACACACACACACACACACACACACACACACACACACACACACACACACACACACACACACACACACACACACACACACACACACACACACTCTCCAGGAAAACAAGCAGGTCATTGTGTCCTCCTCCTTATTGTGGTGCATTCTGGGAAGTGTAGTCAGGTATAAGAGGGAGTTGATCAGAGGATGCAGGGCCAGGGCTGGTTATTATGCTTGTTGGAGTGACGACTTAGTACTCCCCCTCTCTCTGTCTCTCTGTCTCTGTCTCTGTCTCTGTCTCTGTCTCTGTCTCTGTCTCTCTCTCTCTCTCTCTCTCTCTCTCTCTCTCTCTCTCTCTCTCTCTCTCTCTCTCTCTGTCTCTCTCTCTGTCTCTCTCTCTGTCTCTCTCTCTGTCTCTCTCTCTGTCTCTCTCTCTCTCTCTCTCTCTCTCTCTCTCTGTCTCTCTCTCTCTCTCTCTCTCTCTGTCTCTCTCTCTGTCTCTCTCTCTCTCTCTCTCTCTCTCTCTCTCTCTCTCTCTCTCTCTCTCTCTCTCTCTCTCTCTCTCTCTCTCTCTCTCTCTCTGTCTCTCTCTCTGTCTCTCTCTCTCTCTCTCTCTCTCTGTCTCTATCTCTCTCTCTCTCTCTGTCTCTCTTTGTCTGTTCATAGCTGGGGTCTTTAGGGCCACAGAGCTGGCTGCTTGGAATATGAATCACACTCTTTGTGTGTGTGTTTGTGTTTGTGTGCATGGCTCTAAAATAACATTTTTTATTGGTAGTACTGGTACTCCCATTTTTTTTTTTTAAGTTAGGAGCACCACATTAAAGTTAGGAGCACCGCATTAAAGTTAGGAGCACCACATTAAAGTTAGGAGCACCAGAAAATAAGATTGTTTAAATTGATTGAGATACAGCCTATTTTGGGCCTATATGAATTATATCTACTTTTGAAGCACATGCTCTAGAAACGAATATGTTCGTTTATTTGTTTTGTTTCTATTGTGTTATTGACTGTATGTTTTGTTTATTCCATGTGTAACTCTGTGTTGTTTTTTGTGTCGCACTGCTTTGCTTTATCTCGGCCAGGTCACAGTTGTTAAATGAGAACTTGTTCTCAACTAGCCTACCTGGTTAAATGAAGGTGAAATATAAATAAATGTAACACTGTAAAGAAATGTGTTTATTATAAAAGCTAAAATGTTGATATGATTACCCGTCATTGAAATTACAAAGTATTTTGTTAAATATTAGGTTTCTACATTGTGTAAAAGCACCATTTTCCTATTGAGATGCATTACATGGTAACATTGTAACGTTGTAACGTTGTAACATTGTAACATTGTAACATTGTAACATTGTAACATTGTAACATTGAACATTGTAACATTGTAACATTGTAACATTGTAACATTGTAACATTGTAACATTGAACATTGTAACATTGTAACATTGTAACATTGTAACATTGAAACATTGTAACATTGTAACATTGAACATTGTAACACTGTAACATTGAAACGTTGTAACGTTGTAACGTTGTAACATTGAACGTTGTAACATGGTAACATTGTAACATTGTAACATTGTAACATTGAAACATTGTAACATTGTAACATTGAAACATTGTAACGTTGTAACGTTGTAACGTTGTAACATTGTAACATTTTAACATTGAACATTGTAACATTGTAACATTGTAACATTGTAACATTGTAACATTGTAACATTGAAACTGTGTAACATTGTAACATTGTAACGTGGTAACGTTGTAACATTGAAACATTGTAACATTGTAACATTGAAACTGTGTAACATTGAAACATTGTAACATTGAAACGTTGTAACGTTGTAACATTGTAACATTGTAACGTTGTAACATTGAAACATTGTAACATTGAAACATTGTAACATTGTAACATTGAACATTGTAACATTGTAACATTGTAACATTGAAACGTTGTAACGTTGTAACATTGTAACATTGTAACATTGAACGTTGTAACATGGTAACATTGTAACATTGTAACATTGTAACATTGTAACATTGTAACATTGAAACATTGTAACATTGAAACGTTGTAACATTGTAACATTGTAACATTGTAACATTGTAACATTGAAACATTGTAACATTGTAACGTTGTAACGTTGTAACATTGAAACATTGTAACATTGTAACATTGAAACTGTGTAACATTGAAACATTGTAACATTGAAACGTTGTAACATTGTAACATTGTAACGTTGTAACATGGTAACATTGTAACGTTGTAACATGGTAACATTGTAACATTGTAACATTGTAACATTGAAACATTGTAACATTGAAACGTTGTAACATTGTAACATTGTAACATTGTAACATTGTAACATTGAAACATTGTAACGTTGTAACATTGAAACATTGTAACATTGTAACATTGAAACTGTGTAACATTGAAACGTTGTAACATTGTAACATTGTAACATTGTAACATTGTAACATTGTAACATTGTAACATTGAACGTTGTAACATTGTAACATTGTAACGTTGTAACATTGTAACATTGTAACATTGTAACATTGTAACATTGAACGTTGTAACGTTGTAACGTTGTAACATGGTAACATTGTAACGTTGTAACGTTGTAACATTGAACGTTGTAACATTGTAACATTGTAACATTGTAACATTGTAACGTTGTAACGTTGTAACATTGAAACATTGTAACATTGAACGTTGTAACATGGTAACATTGTAACGTTGTAACATTGAACGTTGTAACATTGTAACATTGTAACATTGTAACATTGTAACGTTGTAACATTGTAACATTGTAACATTGTACCACTGTAAAAATGTCAGGTTTGTGACGTTGGCGTGCAAAAGATCTGTCGTTCGTTCATTCGTATGATCATCGACTTCCTAAAGAAAACGTCCCCTGTCCTATCTTAAATCTGCCTCCAGATGTTTGGTAGACTGGTACCCACTAGGTAGACTGGTAGACTGGTACCCACTAGGTAGACTGGTAGACTGGTACCCACTAGGTAGACTGGTACCCACTAGGTAGACTGGTAGACTGGTATCCACTAGGTAGACTGGTAGACTGGTACCCACTAGGTAGACTGGTAGACTGGTACCCACTAGGTAGACTGGTAGACTGGTATCCACTAGGTAGACTGGTAGACTGGTAGACTGGTACCCACTAGGTAGACTGGTAGACTGGTAGACTGGTACCCACTAGGTAGACTGGTAAAATGGTACCCACTAGGTAGACTGGTAGACTGGTACCCACTAGGTAGACTGGTAGACTGGTACCCACTAGGTAGACTGGTACCCACTAGGTAGACTGGTAGACTGGTACCCACTAGGTAGACTGGTACCCACTAGGTAGACTGGTAGACTGGTACCCACTAGGTAGACTGGTACCCACTAGGTAGACTGGTAGACTGGTATCCACTAGGTAGACTGGTAGGCTGGTAGACTGGTATACTGGTACCCACTAGGTAGACTGGTAGACTGGTACCCACTAGGTAGACTGGTAGGCTGGTAGACTGGTATACTGGTACCCACTAGGTAGACTGGTAGGCTGGTAGACTGGTATACTGGTACCCACTAGGTAGACTGGTAGACTGGTACCCACTAGGTAGACTGGTAGGCTGGTAGACTGGTATACTGGTACCCACTAGGTAGACTGGTAGGCTGGTAGACTGGTAGACTGGTACCCATTAGGTAGACTGGTAGACTGGTATCCACTAGGTAGACTGGTAGACTGGTACCCACTAGGTATGATGGTAGACTGGTACCCACTAGTTAGACTGGTAGACTGGTACCCACTAGGTAGACTGGTAGACTGGTACCCACTAGGTAGACTGGTAGACTGGTACCCACTAGCTGGACTGGTAGACTGATACCCACTAGGTAGACTGGTAGACTGGTAGACGGATATCCACTAGGTAGACTGGTAGACTGGTATCCACTAGGTAGACTGTTAGACTGGTACCCACTAGGTAGACTGGTAGAATGGTACCCACTAGGTAGACTGGTAGACTGGTAGACTGGTACCCACTAGGTAGACTGGTAGACTGGTACCCACTAGGTAGACTGGTAGATTGGTACCCACTAGGTAGACTGGTAGACTGGTACCCACTAGGTAGACTGGTAGACTGGTATCCACTAGGTAGACTGGTAGACTGGTAGACTGGTACCCACTAGGTAGACTGGTAGAATGGTACCCACTAGGTAGACTGGTAGACTGGTAGACTGGTACCCACTAGGTAGACTGGTAGACTGGTACCCACTAGGTAGACTGGTAGATTGGTACCCACTAGGTAGACTGGTAGACTGGTAGACTGGTACCCACTAGGTAGACTGGTAGACTGGTAGACGGATATCCACTAGGTAGACTGGTAGACTGGTAGACTGGTACCCACTAGGTAGACTGGTAGGCTGGTAGACTGGTATACTGGTACCCACTAGGTAGACTGGTAGACTGGTACCCACTAGGTAGACTGGTAGGCTGGTAGACTGGTATACTGGTACCCACTAGGTAGACTGGTAGGCTGGTAGACTTATAGACTGGTACCCACTAGGTAGACTGGTAGACTGGTATCCACTAGGTAGACTGGTAGACTGGTACCCACTAGGTAGACTGGTAGACTGGTACCCACTAGTTAGACTGGTAGACTGGTACCCACTAGGTAGATTGGTAGACTGGTACCCACTAGGTAGACTGGTAGACTGGTACCCACTAGGTAGACTGGTAGACTGGTACCCACTAGCTGGACTGGTAGACTGATACCCACTAGGTAGACTGGTAGACTGGTAGACGGATATCCACTAGGTAGACTGGTAGACTGGTATCCACTAGGTAGACTGGTAGACTGGTACCCACTAGGTAGACTGGTAGAATGGTACCCACTAGGTAGACTGGTAGACTGGTAGACTGGTACCCACTAGGTAGACTGGTAGACTGGTACCCACTAGGTAGACTGGTAGATTGGTACCCACTAGGTAGACTGGTAGACTGGTAGACTGGTACCCACTAGGTAGACTGGTAGACTGATAGACGGATATCCACTAGGTAGACTGGTAGACTGGTAGACTGGTACCCACTAGGTAGACTGGTACTGGTATACTGGTACCCACTAGGTAGACTGGTAGACTGGTACCCACTAGGTAGACTGGTAGGCTGGTAGACTGGTATACTGGTACCCACTAGGTAGACTGGTAGGCTGGTAGACTGGTAGACTGGTACCCACTAGGTAGACTGGTAGACTGGTACCCACTAGGTAGACTGGTAGACTGGTACCCACTAGGTAGACTGGTAGACTGGTACCCACTAGGTAGACTGGTAGACTGGTACCCACTAGGTAGACTGGTACCCACTAGGTAGACTGGTAGACTGGTACCCACTAGGTAGACCTGTAGACTGGTACCCACTAGGTAGACTGGTAGACTGGTACCCACTAGGTAGACCTGTAGACTGGTACCCACTAGGTAGACCTGTAGACTGGTACCCACTAGGTAGACCTGTAGACTGGTACCCACTAGGTAGACCTGTAGACTGGTACCCACTAGGTAGACCTGTAGACTGGTACCCACTAGGTAGACCTGTAGACTGGTACCCACTAGGTAGACCTGTAGACTGGTACCCACTAGGTAGACCTGTAGACTGGTACCCACTAGGTAGACCTGTAGACTGGTACCCACTAGGTAGACCTGTAAACTGGTACCCACTAGGTAGACTGGTAGACTGGTACCCACTAGGTAGACTGGTATCCACTAGGTAGACTGGTAGACTGGTACCCACTAGGTAGACCTGTAGACTGGTACCCACTAGGTAGGCTGGTACCCACTAAACAGCTGTTTGGGCTAGGCTGGTAGACTGGTACCCACTAGACAGCTGTTTGGGCTTGACTGGTAGGCTGGTAGACTGGTAGACTGGTACCCACTAGACAGCTGTTAGGGCTAGACTGGTAGGCTGGTAGACTGGTAAACTGGTAGATGGTTAGACTGGTCGACTGGTACCCACTAGACAGCTGTTAGGGCTAGACTGGTAGGCTGGTAGACTGGTAAACTGGTAGATGGTTAGACTGGTCGACTGGTGCCCACTAGACAGCTGTTAGGGCTAGACTGGTAGGCTGGTAGACTGGTAAACTGGTAGATGGTTAGACTGGTCAACTGTTACCCACTAGACAGCTGTTTTTGGCTAGACTGGTAGACTGTTACCCACTAGACAGCTGTTTGGGCTAGGCTGGTAGACTGGTAGACTGGTAGGCTGGTAGACTGCTAGACTCCTAGCCTGGTAGCCTGGTTGCCTGGTACGCTGGTAAGCTGGTAGGCTGGTAGACTGGTAGCCTGCTAGACTGGTAGGCTGGTAGATTGGTTGCCTGGTAGGCTGGTAGACTGGTAGATTGGTAGATTGGTAGACTGGCAGCCTGGTAGCCTGGTGGACTGGTGGAGTGGTTCTCGTGATGGCGCCGACAGAGATGGTCGCCTCGCTTCGCGTTCTTAGGAAACTGCAGTTTTTTTTGTTTTTTATGTATTATTTCTTACACTGTTACCCCAACAAATCTTAAGTCTTATTACATACAGCCGGGAGGAACTATTGGATATAAGAGCAACGTCAACTTACCAACATTACGACCAGGAATACAACTTTCCTGAAGCGGATCCTCTGTTTGGAGCACCACCCGGGACAATGGATCGGATCCCAGTAGACGACCCAAAACAACGGCGCCGCAGAAGGGGCAGACGGAGCGGCCTCCTGGTCGGCTCCGTAGACGGGCACATCGTTCATCGCTCCCGAGTATACTACTTGCCAATGTCCAGTCTCTTGACAACACGGTAGACGAAATTCGAGCAAGGGTTGCCTTCCAGAGAGACAGAGATTGTAACATTCTCTGTTTCACGGAAACATGGCTCACTCGGGATACGTTATCAGAGTCGGTACAGCCACCCGGTTTCTTCACGTATCTTCACGTTTAGACCGGTCGGCTGGTAGACTGGTAGACTGGTCGGCTAGTAGACTGGTAGACCGTTCGGCTGGTAGATTGGTAGACTGGTAGACCGGTCGGCTGGTAGACTGGTAGACTGGTAGACCGGTCGGCTGGTAGATTGGTATAGACTGGTAGACCGGTCGACTGGTAGACTGGTAGACTAGTCGGCTGGTAGACTGGTCGGCTGGTAGATTTGTAGACTGGTCGACTGGTAGACTGGTCGGCTGGTAGACTGGTAGACTGGTCGGCTGGTAGACTTGTAGACTGGTAGACTGGCCGGCTGGTAGACTTGTAGACTGGTCGGCTGGTAGACTTGTAGACTGGTCGGCTGGTAGACTGGTAGACTGGCCGGCTGGTAGACTTGTAGACTGGTCGGCTGGTAGACTTGTAGACTGGTAGACTGGTCGGCTGGTAGACTGGTAGACTTGTAGACTGGTAGACTGGCCGGCTGGTAGACTTGTAGACTGGTCGGCTGGTAGACTGGTAGACTTGTAGACTGGTCGGCTGGTAGACTGGTAGACTTGTAGACTTGTAGACTGATCGGCTGGTAGACTGGTAGACTTGTAGACTGGTAGACTGGTAGACTTGTAGACTGGTCGGCTGGTAGACTGGTAGACTTGTAGACTGGTAGACTGGTAGACCGGTCGGCTGGTAGACTTGTAGACTTGTAGACTTGTAGACTGGTAGACTGGTAGACTGGTAGACTGGTACCCACTAGGCAGCTGATGATGTTGTTTATCAGCTCTATTTGGAGGCCGGCAGCACGCACAGACAGACAATGATGTGCTTGTGAAGCAGAACAGAATCCACCACTGTGCTGTCCTAAGGGCCCTGTATTTTCTACTGCAGGGCCTCCATCAGAAAGGGTTCAGGAGTCAGGCTGACCACAACCACGTGTGTCGGCACAAACACATACACACTCAAAGACACATACACACTCAAAGACACATACACACTCAAAGACACATACACACTCAAAGACACATACACACTCAAAGACACATACACACTCAAAGACACATACACACTCAAAGACACATACACACTCAAAGACACATACACACTCAAAGACACATACACACTCAAAGACACATACACACTCAAAGACACATACACACTCAAAGACACATACACACTCAAAGACACATACACACTCAAAGACACATACACACTCAAAGACACATACACACTCAAAGACACATACACACGGAAGGGAGGACAACCACGACCACACCCGGTCAACACTTATTGACTGCAGAGTCACCGCTGTCCGACCTTAACCATCCTGCGGGAAACGGTGTGTGTGTGTGTGTGTGTGTGTGTCTGTGTGTGTGTGTGTGTGTGTGTGTGTGTGTGTGTGTGTGTGTGTGTGTGTGCGTGCGTGTGTGTGTCTGTGCGTGCGTGCGTGCGTGCGTGTGAGTGTGAGTGTGTGTGTGTGTGTGTGTGTAGGTGTGTGAGTGAGTGAGTGCATGCGTGCGTGCGTGCGTGTGTGTGTGTGCCAGTGTGTGTGTGTGTGTGTCTGTGTGTGTGTGTGTGTGTGTGTGTGTGTGTGTGTGTGTGTGTGTGTGTGTGTGTGCGCGAGTGTCTGTGTGCGCGTGCGTGCGTGCGTGTGTGTGCGAGTGTGTGTGTGTGTGCGAGCGTGCGTGCGTTCGTGCGTGTGTGTGTGCGTGTGTGTGTGTGTGCGTGTGCGTGTGCTTGCGTGCGTGCCTTATTAGGCTGTCTCCAGTGCCTTTGAATTAAATTTCAGAAATACGAGGTTGGCCAGAGACTGTGTAACTTAGTAAAAAAAACACTCTTGACTCTCACAGGAAAAAAAAATACCTCTCCAAATTGGCACCATTCATTAAAATTACAACCCCTATCTATTATCGTGACTAACCTGGACCTACCACTTGGTTTTCAAGTATTGAAACCAAACCGTAACGATTTAAATGAAAAGTATTTTAATAAACAACAGAAAAAGGTGACTGTAAGAAGTGCTCCTCATTTCAAACAGGCTACGTAAGACGTATTAAACAGCATATAACACACTGTTAAAAGGCTACATAAGACGTATTAAACAGCATATAACACACCGTAAAAAGGCTACATAAGACGTATTAAACAGCATATAACACACCGTAAAAAGGCTACGTAAGACGTATTAAACAGCATATAACACACTGTAAACAGACTACGTAAGACGTATTAAACAGCATATAACACACCGTAAACAGGCTACATAAGACGTATTAAACAGCATATAACACACTGTAAACAGACTACGTAAGACGTATTAAACAGCATATAACACACCGTAAAAAGGCTACGTAAGACGTATTAAACAGCATATAACACACCGTAAACAGGCTACATAAGACGTATTAAACAGCATATAACACACCGTAAAAAGGCTACATAAGACGTATTAAACATCATATAACACACCGTAAAAAGGCTACATAAGACTTATTAAACAGCATATAACACACCGTAAACAGGCTACATAAGACGTATTAAACAGCATATAACACACTGTAAACAGGCTACATAAGACGTATTAAACAGCACATAACACACCGTAAAAAGGCTACGTAAGACGTATTAAACAGCATATAACACACTGTAAACAGGCTACATAAGACGTATTAAACAGCATATAACACACTGTAAACAGGCTACATAAGACGTATAAAACAGCATATAACACACCGTAAAACGGTCAGGAGTCAGACAGGGAGCCTAAGGAAGGAGCAAACATGAATTATTTAGGCTATATGATTTAAATGATTTCGAGGGAATAGCCTACAAATAAATACAATTGTGAAGCATTTGCGAGTCAGACACACAGGGACATTAAGTGCGCATTTTGCTGTATTAAATTATTATGATCTATAAATGCCACTTATAGGCTTTGACTTACTTAAAAGAAAAGAAAAATGAAAGGAAAAAAGCCTTATTAGGCTGTCTCCAGTGCCTTTGAATTAAATTTCAGAAATACGAGGTTGGCCAGAGACTGTAGACTCATGTGATGGTGCCTGGGGAGCAGGCTCTGTGTCTTCAGACTCATGTGATGGTGCCTGGGGAGGAGGCTCTGTGTCTTCAAACTCATGTGATGGTGCCTGGGGAGCAGGCTCTGTGTCTTCAGACTCATGTGATGGTGCCTGGGGAGCAGGCTCTGTGTCTTCAGACTCATGTGATGGTGCCTGGGGAACAAGCTCTGTGTCTTCAGACTCATGTGATGGTGCCAGGGGAGCAGGCTCTGTGTCTTCAGACTCATGTGATGGTGCCAGGGGAGCAGGCCAGCAGTGGAGAATCACTGGGGATGCTAAACACCCTTTGGGCCAGTATTGCCAGGCTGGGCAGGATGCATGATTTAAGGATGCAAGATTTGAGGATGCAAGATTTGAGGTAAAATAACCCTATCAAAACGGAAAGCTCATTGAAAGAGGTAATATGTCAGGCCTATTGGGCCAAAATCAATGATGGTCTATTGTATAGATAATAGAACTAAAATGAACGAAACTTTTAAGAGATCTGATTTTTTAGTTTATAAATACTTTGCTACAAGGACACACTTAAAACTAGCTACTACCTCATTGATTTGTGTTAGCATGTGCACATAGTAAGTATCCCATCATGCTTTCAGGATACGTGTCTATTCAGATTCCACGATAATTCTTTAGTTGTGGACATCAATGCACTCCCTCTCTTGCTCTTGGTCCTCCTCATTTTTTTTGTAAGTCACCTTGATTTAACACCTATGTGTTTCATCAGTTTCTTCATGACAATATTTATCACACTTGATGACAGTAGCTAAAGGCAGGCGCTAAAACAGCACTATAAATGCACGCTGGGCCGGGCATGCCCTGAGCTGATGGAGTCAGTGCTGCCGGAACGAAATTGGAGATGGCGAGAAGGCCCGAGGGCTCCAGCCTTTGGGAAACTCCCTCCATAGTCCAGTCAAATTGGGCTCTGCTCACGTAATCTGGTGTGTGGGTAGGGCGGTATACAGATGTTCACAACCGTCTCTATACCATACCGGGGTACACGGTATTACCGGAAATGCACACAAGAGGCGCTATTTACAAAACATATGTACAGTTGACGTCAGAAGTTTACATACACCTTAATCCAAATACATTTAAACTCAGTATTTCACAATTCCTGACATTTAATCCTAGATAAAAATTCCCTGTCTTAGGTCAGTTAGGATCACCACTTTATTTTAAGAATGTGAAATGTCAGAATAATAGTAGAGAGAATGATTTATTTCAGCTGTTATTTCTTTCATCACATTCCCAGTGGGTCAGAAGTTTACATACGCTCAATTAGTATTTGGTAGCATTGCCTTTAAATTGTTTAACTTGGGTCAAATGTTTCGGGTAGCCTTCCACAACCTTCCCACAATAAGTTGTGTGAATTTTGGCCCATTCCTCCTGACAGCGCTGGTGTAACTGAGTCAGGTTTGTAGGCCTTCTTGCTCGCACACACTTTTTCAGTTCTGCCCACACATTTTCTATAGGCTTGACGTCAGGGCTTTGTGATGGCCACTCTAATACCTTGACTTTGTTGTCCTTAAGCCATTTTGCTACAACTTTGGAAGTATGCTTGGGGTCATTGTCCATTTGGAAGACCCATTTGCGACCAAGCTTTAACTTCCTGACTGATGTCTTGAGATGTTGCTTCAATATATCCACATAATTGTCCTCAATGATGCCCTCTATTTTGTGAAGTGCACCAGTCCCCCCTGCAGCAAAGCACCCCCACAACATGATGCTGCCACCCCCGTGCTTCATGGTTGGGATGGTGTTCTTAGGCTTCCAAGCCTCCCCCTTTTTCCTCCAAACATAACGATGGTCATTATGGCCAAACAGTTCTATTTTTGTTTCAGCAGACCAGAGGACATTTCTCCAAAAAGTACGATCTTTGTCCCCATGTGCAGTTGCAAACAGTAGTCTGTCTTTTTATGGCGGTTTTGGAGCAGTGGCTTCTTCCTTGCTAAGCGGCCTTTCAGGTTGTGTCGATATAGGACTCGTTTTACTGTGGATATAGATACTTTTGTACCCGTTTCCTCCAGCATCTTCACAAGGTCCTTTGCTGTTGTTCTGGGATCGATTTGCACTTTTTGCACCAAAGTACGTTCATTTCTAGGAGACAGAACGCGTCTCCTTCCTGAGCGGTATGACGGCTGCGTGGTCCCATGGTGTTTATACTTGCGTACTATTGTTTGTACAGATGAACGTGGTACCTTTAGATGTTTGAAAATTGCTCCCAAGGATGAACCAGACTTGTGGAAGTCTACAATTTTTTTCTGAGGTCTTCGCTGATTTCTTTTGATTTTCCCATGATGTCAAGCAAAGAGGCACTGAGTTTGAAGGTATGGCCTTGAAATACATCCACAGGTACACCTCCAATTGACTCAAATGATGTCAATTAGCCTATCAGAAGCTTCTAAAGCCATGACATCATTTTCTGGATTTTCCCAAGCTGTTTAATTAAAGACACAGTCAACTTAGTGTATGTAAACTTCTGACACACAGAAGAATACAGATATCAATCAATCAAATGTATTTATAAAGCCCTTCTTACATCAGCTGATGTCACAAAGTGCTGTACAGAAACCCAGCCTAATTCCCCAAACAGCAAGCAATGCAGGTGTAGAAGCACGGTGGCTAGGAAAAACTCACTAGAAAGGCCAGAACCTAGGAAGAAACCTAGAGAGGAACCAGGCTATGGGGGTGGCCAGTCCTCTTCTGACTGTGCCGGGTGGAGATTATAACAGAACATAGCCAAGATGTTCAAATGTTCATAGATGACCAGCATGGTCAAATAATAATAATCACAGTAGTTGTCGAGGGTGCAGCAAGTCAGCACCCCAGGAGTAAATGTCAGTTGGCTTTTCATAGCCGATCATTAAGAGTATCTCTACCGCTCCTGCTGTCTCTAGGGAGTTCAGGGTTCCATAAGAAACCTATAAAGACTTAAAGGTCGAGACCGAGTCTGCGTCTCTCACATGGATAGGCAGACCATTCCATAAAAATGGAGCTCTATAGGAGAAAGCCCTGCCTCCAGCTGTTTGCTTAGAAATTCTAGGTACTGTAAGGAGGCCTGCGTCTTGTGACCGTAGCGTACGTGTAGGTGTGTACAGCAGGACCCAATCGGAAAGATAGGTAGGAGCAAGCCCATGTAATGCTTTATGGGTTAACAGTAAAACCTTGAAATCAGCCCTTGCCTTAACAGGAAGCCAGTGTAGAAAGTAAACTGGAGTAATGTGATCACATTTTTTGGTTCTAGTCATGATTCTAGCAGCCGTGTTTAGCACTAACTGAAGTTTATTTAGTGCTTTATCCGGGTAGCTGGAAAGTAGAGCATTGCAGTAGTCTAACCTAGAAGTAACAAATGCATGGATTAATTTTTCTGCATCATTTTTGGACAGAAAGGTTCTGATTTTTTGCAATGTTACATAGATGGAAAAAAGCTGTCCTTGAAACAGTCTTGATATGTTCGTCAAAAGAGAGATCAGGGTCCAGAGTAACGCCGAGGTCCTTCACAGTTTTATTTCAGACGACTGTACAACCATCAAGATTCATTGTCAGATCCAACAGAAGATCTCTTTGTTTTTTGGGAATGAGAACTACCATCTCTGTTTTGTCCGAGTTTAAAATAAGAACATTTGCCGCCATCCACTTCCTTATGTCTGAAACACAGGCTTCCAGGAAGAGGGCAATGTTGGGGCTTCACCATGTTTCATTGAAATGTACAGCTGTGTGTCGTCTGCATAGCAGTGAAAGTTAACATAATGTTTCCGAATGACATCCCCAAGAATAGGGGCATATATCAACCCAGTCAGTATCTGGTGTGACCACCATTTGCCTCATGCAGCGCGACACGTCTCCTTCACATAGAGTTGATCAGGCTGTTGATTGGTGGCCTGTGGAATTTTGTGAAAACAATAGTGGTCCTAAAACGGAACCTTGAGGAACACCCAAATGTACAGTTGATTTGTCAGAGGACAAGCCATCCACAGAGACAAACTGATATCTTTCCGACAGATAAGATCTAAACCAGGCCAGAACTTGTCTGTGTAGACCAATTTGGGTTTCCAATCTTTCCAAAAGAATGTGCTGATCGATGGTATCAAAAGCAGCACTAAGGTCTAGGAGCACGAGGACAGATGCAGAGCCTCAGTATGACGCCATTAAAAGGTAATTTACCACCTTCACAAGTGCAGTCTCAGTGCTATGATGGGGTCTAAAACCAGACTGAAGCGTTTCGTATACATTGTTTGTCTTCAGGAAGGCAGTGAGTTGCTGGTCAACAGCTTTTTCATAATGTTTTGAGAGGAATGGGAGATTCGATATAGGGCGATCAATTTTTATACTTTCTGGGTCAAGGTTTGGCTTTTTCAAGAGAGGCTTTATTACTGCCACTTTTAGTGAGTTTGGTACACATCCGGTGGATAGGGAGCCGTTTATTATGTTCAACATAGGAGGGCCGAGCACAGGAAGCAGCTCTTTCAGTAGTTTAGTTGGAATAGGGTCCAGTATGCAACTTGAAGGCCATGATTATTTTCATCATTGTGTCAAGAGATATAGTACTAAAACACTTAAATGTCTCTCTTGATCCTAGGTCCTGGCAGAGTTGTGCAGACTCAGGACAACTGAGTTTTGGAGGAATACGCAGATTTAAAGAGGAGTCCGTAATTTGCTTTCTAATGATCATGATATTTTCTTCAGATATACATCAGTTGGTCACAGATACCTAAAAAAAGAATAGGGGCATATATAAACCCAGTCAGTATCTGGTGTGACCACCATTTGCCTCATGCAGCGCGACACGTCTTCTTCACATAGAGTTGATCGGGCTGTTGATTGGTGGCCTGTGGAATGTTGTCCCACTCCTCTTCAATGGCTGTTCGAAGTTGCTGGATATTGGCGGGAACTGGATGTTGTCACGGTATCTCTGTGCATTCAAATTGCCATCGGGAAAATGCAATTGTATTCTCTGTCCGTAGCTTATGCCTGCCCATACCATAACCCCACCGCCACCATGTGGCACTCTGTTCACAACGTTGAAGTCAGCAAACTGCCCGCCCACTACACGTGGTTTGCGGTTGTGAATCCGGTTGGAGGTACTGCCAAATTCTCTAAAACGACGTTGGAGGCAGCTTATGGTAGAGAAAGTAACATTCAAATTCTCTGTTAACAGCTCTGGTGGACATTGCACTGCACTTAGCAGCCAATTGCTCCCTCAAAACTTTGAGACATATGGTGTTATAAAACTTCACATTTTAGAGTGTCCTGTTTATTGTGTGAGGGAACTGCTCATTTTAGAATGTTCTTTTTATTGTGTGAGGGAACTGCTCATTTTAGTGTCCTTTTTATTGTGTGAGGGAACTGCTCATTTTAGAATGTTCTTTTTATTGTGTGAGGGAACTGCTCATTTTAGAGTGTCCTTTTTATTGTGTGGGAACTGCTCATTTTAGAGTGTCCTTTTTATTGTGTGAGGGAACTGCTCATTTTAGAGTGTCCTTTTTATTGTGTGAGGGAACTGCTCATTTTAGAGTGGCCTTTTTCTGTCCCCAGCACAAGGTGCCCCTGTGTAATGATAATGCTGTTTAATCACTTTATTGATATGCTACACCTGTCAGGTGGATGGATTATCTTGGCAAAGAAGAAATGCTCACTAACAGATGTCAACAAAATTGTGCAATACATTTGAGAGATATAAGCTTTTTGTGCATATGGAACATTTGTGGTATCTTCAAAGTAGCCACCCTTTGTCTTGATGACAGCTTTGCACACTCCTGGCACTCTTGGTAACATCTCACAGCAAGCAACTGGCAAATCTGGTGCAGTCCACGAGGAGGAGATGCACTGCAGTACTTAATGCAGCTGGTGGCCACACCAGATACTGACTGTTACTTTTGATTTTGACCCCCCCTCCCCCTTTGTTCAGGGACACATTATTCCATTTCTGTTAGTCACATGTCTGTGGAACTTGTTCAGTTTATGTCTCAGTTGTTGAATCTTGGTATGTTCATACAAATATTTACACATGTTAAGTTTGCTGAAAATGAACGCAGTTGACAGTGAGAGAGGACGTTTCTTTTTTTGCTGACTTTATATAGATATTTTTTCAATGGTATTGAAAATCATACCATCTATATTATTCTAAATACCATGATATATAAACGGTACCGTTTATATCGCCCAAGTGTAAACGGTATATCGCCCAAGTGTAAACGGTATATGGCCTAAGTTTAACCGGTAAATGGCCCAAGTATAAACGGTATATGGCCTAAGTTTAACCGGTATATGGCCCAAGTATAACCGGTATATGGCCCAAGTATAAACGGTATATCGTCCAAGTATAAACGGTATATCGTCCAAGTATAAACGGTATATCGTCCAAGTATAAACGGTATATCGTCCAAGTATAAATGGTATATCGCTCAAGCCTAGTGTGTGGTGTCTCTCTAGATCGAGAGGCCTGGCATGTATTATGCACTTCAGGGCCAGCTGACTGTGGGCTTTTCTCACTGTGAAAACACACACACACTTTGCTGGCTGTGAAAAGGCTCTCTGTGTGTGTGTGTGACAGAGAGTTTTGTTGATGTTGCGCAGTGTTTGTCCCAATCATCGACTACAGTGCGTAATCACATGGCCCACTGAATGTACTGTGTGTGTGTGTGTGTGTGTGTGTGTGTGTGTGTGTGTGTGGGTGGTGTGTGTGTGTGTGTGTGTGTGTGTTTGTGTGTGTGTGTGTGTGTGTGTGTGTGTGTGTGTGTGGTGTGTGTGGTGTGTGTGGTGTGTGTGGTGTGTGTGGGTGGGTGGGTGGTGTGTGTGGTGTGTGTGTGTGTGTGTGTGTGGTGTGTGTGGTGTGTGTGGGTGGGTGGTGTGTGTGTGTGTGTGTGTGTGTGTGTGTGGTGTGTGGTGTGTGTGGTGTGGTGTGTGTGTGTGTGTGTGTGTGTGTGTGTGTGTGTGTGTGTGTGTGTGTGTGAGTACATTGAGTACAGCTAGATTGGCCTGGGGTTACCACTGGGGTTACCACTGGGGTTACCACTGGGGTTACCACTGGGGTTACCACTGGGGTTACCACTGGGGTTACCACTGGGGTTACCAGACAGGCATTTTAAGGGGAAATCC
Source organism: Salvelinus fontinalis (assembly GCF_029448725.1). NCBI lineage: Eukaryota > Metazoa > Chordata > Actinopteri > Salmoniformes > Salmonidae > Salvelinus > Salvelinus fontinalis. The sequence continues at coordinate 277,013 of NC_074694.1, forward strand.
CACAGTATACACAGTGCATTCAGAATGTATTCAGACCCCTTGACTTTGTCCACATTTTGTTACGTTACAGCCTTATTATAAAAAGGATTAAATTGTTTTTACCCCCCATCAATCTTCACACAAAACCCCCATAATGACAGAGCAAAAACAGATTTTTTTTTTTTTTTTAGCAAATTAATGAAAACAAAAAACTGATATCACATTTACATAAGTATTCAGACCCTTTACTCAATACTTTGTTGAAACACCTTTGGCAGCGATTACAGCCTTCAAGTCTTCTTGGGTGTGACGCTACAAGCTTGGTAGTCCTGTATTTGGGGAGTTTCTCCCATTCTTCTCTGCAGATCCTCTCAAGCTCTGTCAGGTTGGATGGGGAGCGTCGCTGCACAGCTATTTTCAGGTTTCTCCAGAGAGTGACCACATAGACACTCTTTGGTTAGCCATGACTTTTTTGTGTCTCCCTTTTTCTAAAGCCAGTTGGTGGTCGCTGAGCATGTATTTGGTCACGATCTATCTCTGTTTTGTATCTCTGACAGAGGAGAGACATTCCGCTAATTTGTATTCTCTTTTTTTAGGGCCGAATAGCAATTGAGTTTTTTTCTAGGTTTTTGTTTCGTTTTCCCAATTTGTCAAATAGAAGGTTTTAAATTTCTGTAAAAAAAATGTGATTGATTTCTCTGCATGCTTGGATAATAGGGTTGTTTTAGTGCTGACATAAGGGGACTCTTTTCAGGGTTCGGCTCTTGGGTTTCCAGCGCTTTTTGAATTGTTTTGGGGCTTCGTTTCAAACGCTGCCAACATTGTACTGTCCTTTTCTTTATATGTACATGTAACAGTATAACTTTAAACCGTCCCCTCGCCCCGACCTCGGGCGCGAACCAGGGACCCTCTGCACACATCAACAACTGACACCCACGAAGCGTCGTTACCCATCGCTCCACTTGCAGAGCAAAGGGGAAACCCTACTTCAGGTCTCAGAGCAAGTGACGTAACCGATTGAAATGCTAGTAGCGCGTACCCGCTAACTAGCTAGCCATTTCACATCCGTTACAAACACTTAAAGGGAATCTTCAGAGTTATTTGGTACTTTCTGTTGGATACGTAGGATATAACTGCGGAATTCTGTTTGTAGATTGTCTATTAGGTTTCTCCCAATGCTTATAATCATCATTACAGGTTAGAGCCCAAACCTCACTTCCAGATAGTGCAATTGGTAAAAATGACACTATTGAAGATATTGCATCAGATGTGGATAGGAATATTTAGTTTATTCTTTTTATGGATTAAAATGCTTTGTGAGTTGTTTATTTTAGTGCATTCACTGCCAGATCAAATCCACCAGAGGCACACACTGGGCACAGAAGGAACAGTTTGTACAGGGCTCTGGAGACGCACAGGAGGCTTGCTGCGTGGTGCCGAAACTGGAGGCCCTGAGCTTGAGACACGCACCACAGGGAGAGTGCGTGGAGGAGGAACAGGGCTTTGGAGACTCACTGGAAGCCTGGTGCGTGGTGTAGGCACTGGTGGTACTGAGCTGGGGTGGGAAGGTGGCGCCGGATATACCGGACCGTGTAGGCGTACTGGCTCCCTTGAGCACTGAACCTGCCCAACCTTACCTGGTTGTATGCTCCCCGTAGCCTGACCAGTGCGGGGAGGTGGAATAACCCGCACCGGGCTATGTAGGCGAACCGGGTACACCATGCGTAAGGCTGGTGCCATGTAAGCCGGCCCAAGGAGACGTACTGGTGGCCAGATATGTAGGGCCGGCTTCATGACATTTGGCTCAATGCCCAATCTAGCCCTACCAGTGCGGGGAGGTGGAATAACCCGCACCGGGCTATGAACACGTACAGGAGACACCGTGCGCTCTACTGCGTAACACGGTGTCTGCCCGTACTCCTGCTCTCCACGGTTAGCCTGGGAAGTGGGCGCAGGTCTCCTACCTGCCCTCGGCCCACTACCTCTTAGCCCCTTCCCAAGAAATTTTTGGGTTGTACTTGCGGGCTTTTCGGGCTTCCGTGCTAGACGCGTCCCCTCATAACGCCGGTTCCTCTCTCCGGTTTCCTCCGCTCTCCGAGCTGCCTCCAGCTGTTCCCATGGGCGGCGATTAACTTCAACTTTAGCCCATGGTCCTTTTCATGATCTCCTCCCAAGACCAGAAATCCTGCTTTGTGCGCTGTCCGTTAACCCGCTGCTTGATCTGGGTTTGGTGGGTGATTCTGTAACGGCATTCTAATTCTTCCTCCTCCTCGGACGAGGAGAGGAGAGAGGGATCGGAAGACCAATGTGCAGCGAGGTATGATGACATAATGATTTATTAACTGAAGTCAAAGACGAACACGAAAAACACTTGGAAAAATTACAAAACAACAAACGAACGTAGACTGACCTAAAACATGTGAACTTACAAATACACGAAGAACGCACGGAACAGGTACAGACTACAAACCAACGCTACAGTCCCGTGTGGTACGAACATACATACAGACACGGAAGACACAGGAGACAATCACCCACAAACAAACAGTGAGAACAACCTACCTTAATATGACTCTCAATCAGAGGAAACGTCAAACACCTGCCTCTAATTGAGAGCCATACCAGGCAACCCAAAACCAACATAGAAACAGAAAACATAGACTGCCCACCCAAAACTCACGCCCTGACAAATAAACACATACCAAACAACAGAAACAGGTCAGGAACGTGACAGGTTGTTAATCCCAGGTCACCAGAGACACTGGTAGTTAATCAAATCAAATCAAATCAAATTGTATTTGTCACATACACATGGTTAGCAGATGTTAATGCGAGTGTAGTGAAATGCTTGTGCTTCTAGTTCCGACAATGCAGTAATAACCAACAAGTAATCTAACCTAACAATTCCACAACTACTACCTTATACACACAAGTGTAAAGGGATAAAGAATATGTACAGAAAGATATATGAATGAGTGATGGTACAGAACGGCATAGGCAAGATGCAGTAGATGGTATAGAGTACAGTAAATACATATGAGATGAGTAATGTAGGGTATGTAAACATAAAGTGGCATAGTTTAAAGTGGCTAGTGATACATGTATTACATAAAGATGGCAAGATGCAGTAGATGATATAGAGTACAGTATATACATATACATATGAGATGAGTAATGTAGGGTATGTAAACATTATATTAAGTGGCATTGTTTAAAGTGGCTAGTGGTACGTTTTTACATAATTTCCATCAATTCCCATTATTAAAGTGGCTGGAGTTGAGTCAGTATGTTGGCAGCGGCCGCTAAATGTTAGTGGTGGCTGTTTAACAGTCTGATGGCCTTGAGATAGAAGCTGTTTTTCAGTCTCTCGGTCCCTGCTTTGATGCACCTGTACTGACCTCGCCTCCTGGATGATAGCGGGGTGAACAGGCAGTGGCTTGGGTGGTTGTTGTCCTTGATGATCTTTATGGCCTTCCTGTGACATCGGGTGGTGTAGGTGTCCTGGAGGGCAGGTAGTTTGCCCCCGGTGATGCGTTGTGCAGACCTCACTACCCTCTGGAGAGCCTTACGGTTGTGGGCGGAGCAGTTGCCGTACCAGGCGGTGATACAGCCTGACAGGATGCTCTCGATTGTGCATCTGTAGAAGTTTGTGAGTGCTTTTGGTGACAAGCCGAATTTCTTCAGCCTCCTAATCCCAGGTCACCAGAGGCACTGGTAGTTAATCCCAGGTCACCAGAGGCACTGGTAGTTAATCCCAGGTCACCAGAGGCACTGGTATTTAATCCCAGGTCACCAGAGACACTGGTTGTTAATCCCAGGTCACCAGAGACACTGGTAGTTAATCCCAGGTCACCAGAGACACTGGTAGTTAATCCCAGGTCACCAGAGGCACTGGTTGTTAATCCCAGGTCAACAGAGGCACTGGTAGTTAATCCCAGGTCACCAGAGGCCCTGGTAGTTAATCCCAGGTCACCAGAGACACTGGTTGTTAATCCCAGGTCACCAGAGACACTGGTTGTTAATCCCAGGTCACCAGAGACACTGGTAGTTAATCCCAGGTCACCAGAGACACTGGTAGTTAATCCCAGGTCATCAGAGACACTGGTAGTTAATCCCAGGTCACCAGAGACACTGGTAGTTAATCCCAGGTCACCAGAGGCACTGGTTGTTAATCCCAGGTCACCAGAGACACTGGTAGTTAATCCCAGGTCACCAGAGGCACTGGTAGTTAATCCCAGGTCACCAGAGGCACTGGTAGTTAATCCCAGGTCACTAGAGACACTGGTAGTTAATCCCAGGTCACCAGAGGCACTGGTAGTTAATCCCAGGTCACCAGAGAAACTGGTAGTTAATCCCAGGTCACTAGAGACACTGGTTGTTAATCCCAGGTCACTAGAGACACTGGTAGTTAATCCCAGGTCACCAGAGACACTGGTAGTTAATCCCAGGTCACCAGAGACACTGGAAGTTAATCCCAGGTCACCAGAGAAACTGGTAGTTAATCCCAGGTCACTAGAGACACTGGTAGTTAATCCCAGGTCACCAGAGGCACTGGTAGTTAATCCCAGGTCACCAGAGGCACTGGTAGTTAATCCCAGGTCACCAGAGAAACTGGTAGTTAATCCCAGGTCACCAGAGACACTGGTAGTTAATCCCAGGTCACCAGAGACACTGGAAGTTAATCCCAGGTCACCAGAGGCACTGGTAGTTAATCCCAGGTCACCAGAGAAACTGGTAGTTAATCCCAGGTCACTAGAGACACTGGTTGTTAATCCCAGGTCACTAGAGACACTGGTAGTTAATCCCAGGTCACCAGAGAAACTGGTAGTTAATCCCAGGTCACCAGAGACACTGGTAGTTAATCCCAGGTCACCAGAGACACTGGAAGTTAATCCCAGGTCACCAGAGAAACTGGTAGTTAATCCCAGGTCACCAGAGAAACTGGTAGTTAATCCCAGGTCACCAGAGAAACTGGTAGTTAATCCCAGGTCACCAGAGAAACTGGTAGTTAATCCCAGGTCACCAGAGAAACTGGTAGTTAATCCCAGGTCACCAGAGAAACTGGTAGTTAATCCCAGGTCACCAGAGAAACTGGTAGTTAATCCCAGGTCACCAGAGACACTGGTAGTTAATCCCAGGTCACCAGAGAAACTGGTAGTTAATCCCAGGTCACCAGAGGCACTGGTAGTTAATCCCAGGTCACCAGAGAAACTGGTAGTTAATCCCAGGTCACCAGAGGCACTGGTAGTTAATCCCAGGTCACCAGAGACACTGGTAGTTAATCCCAGGTCACCAGAGAAACTGGTAGTTAATCCCAGGTCACCAGAGACACTGGTTGTTAATCCCAGGTCACCAGAGACACTGGTAGTTAATCCCAGGTCACCAGAGACACTGGTAGTTAATCCCAGGTCACCAGAGACACTGGTAGTTAATCCCAGGTCACCAGAGACACTGGTAGTTAATCCCAGGTCACCAGAGACACTGGTAGTTAATCCCAGGTCACCAGAGACACTGGTAGTTAATCCCAGGTCACCAGAGACACTGGTTGTTAATCCCAGGTCACCAGAGACACTGGTAGTTAATCCCAGGTCACCAGAGACACTGGTAGTTAATCCCAGGTCACCAGAGACACTGGTAGTTAATCCCAGGTCACCAGAGACACTGGTAGTTAATCCCAGGTCACCAGAGACAGTGGTTGTTAATCCCAGGTCACCAGAGACACTGGTAGTTAATCCCAGGTCACCAGAGGCACTGGTAGTTAATCCCAGGTCACCAAAGACACTGGTAGTTAATCCCAGGTCACCAGAGACAGTGGTAGTTAATCCCAGGTCACCAGAGACACTGGTATTTAATCCCAGGTCACCAGAGAAACTGGTAGTTAATCCCAGGTCACCAGAGACACTGGTAGTTAATCCCAGGTCACCAGAGACAGTGGTAGTTAATCCCAGGTCACCAGAGACACTGGTAGTTAATCCCAGGTCACCAGAGACACTGGTAGTTAATCCCAGGTCACCAGAGACAGTGGTAGTTAATCCCAGGTCACCAGAGACAGTGGTAGTTAATCCCAGGTCACCAGAGACACTGGTAGTTAATCCCAGGTCACCAGAGACACTGGTAGTTAATCCCAGGTCACTAGAGACACTGGTTGTTAATCCCAGGTCACCAGAGGCACTGGTAGTTAATCCCAGGTCACCAGAGGCACTGGTAGTTAATCCCAGGTCACTGGAGACACTGGTAGTTAATCCCAGGTCACCGGAGACAGTGGTAGTTAATCCCAGGTTATCAGAGACACTGGTAGTTAATCCCAGGTCATCAGAGACACTGGTAGTTAATCCCAGGTCACCAGAGACACTGGTTGTTAATCCCAGGTCACCAGAGACACTGGTAGTTAATCCCAGGTCACCAGAGACACTGGTAGTTAATCCCAGGTCACCAGAGACACTGGTAGTTAATCCCAGGTCACCAGAGAAACTGGTAGTTAATCCCAGGTCACCAGAGACACTGGTAGTTAATCCCAGGTCACCAGAGACACTGGTAGTTAATCCCAGGTCACCAGAGACACTGGTAGTTAATCCCAGGTCACCAGAGACACTGGTAGTTAATCCCAGGTCACCAGAGACACTGGTAGTTAATCCCAGGTCACCACAGACACTGGTAGTTAATCCCAGGTCACCAGAGACACTGGTAGTTAATCCCAGGTCACCAGAGAAACTGGTAGTTAATCCCAGGTCACCAGAGAAACTGGTAGTTAATCCCAGGTCACCACAGACACTGGTAGTTAATCCCAGGTCACCAGAGACACTGGTAGTTAATCCCAGGTCACCAGAGACACTGGTAGTTAATCCCAGGTCACCAGAGACACTGGTAGTTAATCCCAGGTCACCAGAGACACTGGTAGTTAATCCCAGGTCACCAGAGACACTGGTAGTTAATCCCAGGTCACCAGAGACACTGGTAGTTAATCCCAGGTCACCAGAGACACTGGTAGTTAATCCCAGGTCACCAGAGACACTGGTAGTTAATCCCAGGTCACCAGAGACACTGGTAGTTAATCCCAGGTCACCAGAGACACTGGTAGTTAATCCCAGGTCACCAGAGGCACTGGTAGTTAATCCCAGGTCACCAGAGACACTGGTAGTTAATCCCAGGTCACCAGAGAAACTGGTAGTTAATCCCAGGTCACCAGAGAAACTGGTAGTTAATCCCAGGTCACCAGAGACACTGGTAGTTAATCCCAGGTCACCAGAGACACTGGTAGTTAATCCCAGGTCACCAGAGACACTGGTAGTTAATCCCAGGTCACCAGAGACACTGGTAGTTAATCCCAGGTCACCAGAGACACTGGTAGTTAATCCCAGGTCACCAGAGACACTGGTAGTTAATCCCAGGTCACCAGAGACACTGGTTGTTAATCCCAGGTCACCAGAGACACTGGTAGTTAATCCCAGGTCACCAGAGACACTGGTAGTTAATCCCAGGTCACCAGAGACACTGGTAGTTAATCCCAGGTCACCAGAGAAACTGGTAGTTAATCCCAGGTCACCAGAGACACTGGTAGTTAATCCCAGGTCACCAGAGACACTGGTAGTTAATCCCAGGTCACCAGAGACACTGGTAGTTAATCCCAGGTCACCAGAGAAACTGGTAGTTAATCCCAGGTCACCAGAGACACTGGTAGTTAATCCCAGGTCACCAGAGACACTGGTTGTTAATCCCAGGTCACCAGAGAAACTGGTAGTTAATCCCAGGTCACCAGAGACACTGGTAGTTAATCCCAGGTCACCAGAGACACTGGTAGTTAATCCCAGGTCACCAGAGACACTGGTAGTTAATCCCAGGTCACCAGAGACACTGGTTGTTAATCCCAGGTCACCAGAGACACTGGTAGTTAATCCCAGGTCACTAGAGACACTGGTTGTTAATCCCAGGTCACCAGGTAGTTGTACCAATAGCTGCTGCTCTGATTCCTTTTTCTGGAAAATTATAACTTTGGTTTTCTGAAGGTTGAGGTTGATTTCCCCGTTGATGCTGTTGTTCCTGTAGACCGTTAGGACAAGGTCATCTGGTCTGTTGGTGACGGTAGTACAAGGTCATCTGGGTAGACCTTGATCTATTGGTGACGTTAGGACAAGGTCATCTGGTCTGTTGGTGACGGTAGTACAAGGTCATCTGGGTAGACCTTGATCTATTGGTGACGTTAGGACAAGGTCATCTGATCTGTTGGTGACGTTAGGACAAGGTCATCTGATCTGTTGGTGACGGTAGGACAAGGTCATCTGATCTGTTGGTGACGGTAGGACAAGGTCATCTGATCTGTTGGTGATGGTAGGACAAGGTCATCTGGGTAGACCTTGGTCTGTTGGTGACGGTAGGACAAGGTCATCTGATCTGTTGGTGACGGTAGGACAAAGTAATCTGGGTAGACCTTGATCTGTTGGTGACAGTAGGACAAGGTCATCTGATCTGTTGGTGACAGTAGGACAAGGTCATCTGATCTGTTGGTGACGGTAGGACAAGGTCATCTGGGTAGACCTTGGTCTGTTGGTGACGGTAGGACAAGGTCATCTGGTCTGTTGGTGACGGTAGGACTAGGTCATCTGGGTAGAGCAGGAATCTGATCTCCTCATCAATCCACCCATCCATCCCGCAGATCGGCCCAACAACACGACTAGTTTGTTGATGTAGACCTTGAACAGGGTTGGACTTAAACAGCACCCTTGTCTCGCCCCTCGCCTTTGTACAAAAAAAACAATCTTATTTTATTGTTCAGTTTAATACTACATGTGTTGTTTGAGTAAATTGAATTTAAGGTGTCTCATACTATGCCCCCAACACCGCTTTGGAGGGTTTTCTAATATAATCCATCATGTCATGTGGAATCAAAAGCATTCTTCAAATCAACAAAACATGCATAAACCTTTCCTGGTGTTACTGGTGACACATTTTCCCCACATATATTTCCCTAACATATTATTAGTTATTATTAGTTATTAGGGTCTAATTTGTCACCTTTAATGTATGGGGGTTATGAGGACCTGGTTACAAATATCAGGGAAGCAGCCACTCTCCAAAGCCAGGTTGAATAGTTTTAAAAAGGCATCCTGAAGCTCAGGAGTACTGAGTTTAAGTATTGAATTATTGATGCTGTCACATGCCTTTCCAGGTTTAAGGTTTTGTAATTTCTTTGAAAGTTCTGCTCGTGTCATTTGGTAGTTATTTGCGTGTTTTTAGTTGTGTGTTTTAGGGAGCTGAGTTTTCCTCTAAAATATATTTTTGTTTAATGTAAGGTTTCACTCTCAAAACACTGTGTCCCTCTCTCTCTCTGTCTAAGCGCTGTGGGCCTCACTCTCTTTCAAGGCACTGTGAGCCTCTCTCTCAAAACACTATGGGCCTTTCTCTCTCTCTCTCTCTCTCTCTCTCTCTCTCTCTCTCTCTCTCTCTCTCTCTCTCTCTCTCTCTCTCTCTCTCTCTCTCTCTCTCTCTCTCTCTCTCTCTCTCTCTCTTGTTCTCGCTCGCTCTCTCTCGCTCTCTCTCGCTCTCTCTCAAAACACTGTGGGCCTCTCTTAATTCAATTCAATGGGCTTTATTGGCATGGGAAACATACAGTATGTTCAAGTGAACAGTAAACATTACACTCACAAAAGTTCCGGAGGAATAAAGACATTACAAATGTCATATTATGTCTATATACAGTGTTGTTACGATGTGCAAATAGTTAAAGTATAAAAGGGAAAATAAATAAACAGAAATATAGGCTGTATAAACAATGGTGTTTGTTCTCCACTGGTTGCCCTTTTCTTGTGGCAACAGGTCACAAATCTTGTTGCTGTGATGACACACTGTTGTATCAAAATTGGATTAGTTAAATAAAAATAAAAAATTGGGATCTGTGTAATCTGAGGGAAATATGTGTATTTCAATATGGTCATACATTTGGCAGGAGGTTAGGAAGTGCAGCTCAGTTTCCACCTCATTTTGTGGGCAGTGTGCAAATAGCTTGTCTTCTCTTGAGAGCCAGGTCTGCCTATGGTGGCCTCTCTCATTAGCAAGGCTATGCTCACTGAGTCTGTACATAGTCAAAGCTTTACTTAATTGTTGGTCAGTCACAGTGGTCAGGTATTCTGCCACTGTGTACTCTCCGTTTAGAGCCAAATAGCATTCTAGTTTGCTCAGTTTGTTTTGTTAATTCTTTCCAATGTGTCGAGTAATTATCTTTTTGTTTTCTCATGATTTGGTTGGGTCTAATTGTGTTGCTGTCCTGGGGCTCTGTGGGGTCTGTTTGTGTTTGTGAACAGAGCCTCAGGATCATAAAGGACAATGGGTTCTATAACTGATTCAAGTATTTTTTGCCAGATTCTAATTGGTATGTCAAATGTTATGTTCCTTTTGATGGTATAGAAGGCCCTTCTTGCCTTGTCTCTCAGATCGTTCACAGCTTTGTGGAAGTTACCTGTGGCGCTGATGTTTAGGCCGAGGTATGTATCATTTGTTGTGTGCATTTTTATAACAGATCCTCATGCCAAATTGAGTCGAAAGCTTTTTTTGAAATCAACAAAGCATGAGAAGACTTTGTCTTTGCCTTTGTTTTGGTTTGTTTTGGTTTGTTTGTTTGTTTGTCAATTAGGTTGTGCAGGGTGAATATGTGGTCTGTCGTACGGTAATTTGGTAAAAAGCCAAATTTTCTGGGTCTCTATGTTTTTGGTTGGACAGGTTTCTCAATTTCTTTCTTAGGTTTTTGCATTCTTCATCAAACCATTTATCATTGTTGTTAATTTTCTTAGGTTGTCTGTTTGAAATGTTTAGATTTGATAGGGAAGCTGAGAGGTCAAATATACTGATTAGGTTTTCTACTGCCAAATTTAATATTACTCAGTTCCTTTGGCTTTGATGCCTCATGATTGAGTATTGCTCTGTTCAAGTAGACTGTGATTTTGCTGTGATCTGATAGGGGTCTCAGTGGACTGACTGTGAACGCTCTAAGAGACTCTGGGTTGAGGTCAGTGATAAAGTAGTCTACAGTACTACTGCCAAGAGATGAGCTATAGGTGTACCTACCATAGGACTCTGGGTTGAGGTCAGTGATAAAGTAGTCTACAGTACTACTGCCAAGAGATGAGCTATAGGTGTACCTACCATAGGACTCTGGGTTGAGGTCAGTGATAAAGTAGTCTACAGTACTACTGCCAAGAGATGAGCTATAGGTGTACCTACCATAGGAATCCCCTCGAAGCCTACCATTGGCTATGTACATACCCAGCGTGCGACAGCTGCAGGAGTTGTGACCTGTTTTTGTTGGTTATGTTGTCGTAGTTGTGCCTAGGGGGGCATATGGGGGGGTGCTGTCACCTCCAGTAGGTGTTTGTCCCCCTGTGTGCTGAGAGTGTCAGGTTCGTGTCCAGTTCTGGCATTTAGGTCGCCACAGACTAGTACATGTCCCTGGGCCTGAATATGGTTGATCTCCCGTTCTAGGATGGAGAAGCTGTCTTCATTAAAGTATGGGGATTCTACTGGGGGGATAAAGGTAGCACACAGGAGGACATTTTACTCTGTTGAGATAATTTCCTTGTTCATTTCTAGCCAGATGTAAAATATTCCTATTTTGACTCATTTAATATAATGGATTAGGTCTGCTCTATAACAAATTAGCATACCCCCCTGAGTCTCTTCCCTGTTTCACACCTGGTAGTGTGGTGGATGGGACTACCAGCTCTCTGTAACCTAGAGGACAACCAGTGGGTCTGTCTCCTCTATACCACCCACCTGGTAGTGTGGTGGATGGGACTACCAGCTCTCTGTAACCTAGAGGGCAACCAGTGGGTCTGTCTCCTCTATACCACCCACCTGGTAGTTTGGTAGATGGGACTACCAGCTCTCTGTAACCTAGAGGGCAACCAGTGGGTCCGTCTCCTCTATACCACCCACCTGGTAGTGTGGTGGATGGGACTACCAGCTCTCTGTAACCTAGAGGACAACCAGTGGATCAGTCTCCTTTATACCACCCACCTGGTAGTGTGGTGGATGGGACTACCAGCTCTCTGTAACCTAGAGGGCAACCAGTGGGTCTGTCTCCTCTATACCACCCACCTGGTAGTGTGGTGGATGGGACTACCAGCTCTCTGTAACCTAGAGGGCAACCAGTGGGTCTGTCTCCTCTATACCACCCACCTGGTAGTGTGGTGGACGGGACTACCAGCTCTCTGTAACCTAGAGGGCAACCAGTGGGTCTGTCTCCTCTATACCACCCACCTGGTAGTGTGGTGGACGGGACTACCAGCTCTCTGTAACCTAGAGGACAACCAGTGGGTCTGTCTCCTCTATACCACCCACCTGGTAGTGTGGTGGATGGGACTACCAGCTCTCTGTAACCTAGAGGACAACCAGTGGGTCTGTCTCCTTTATACCATGTTTTTTGTAGGATGCAATGTCTGTATTTCCAATTAGTTTGATGAAGTCTGGGTTCCTGCTCTTTAGGCCAAAGGCAGATGACCTCAGACCTTGTATTTTTTATTTATTTCACCTTTATTTAACCAGGTAGGCTCGTTGAGAACAAGTTTACAACTGCGACCTGGCTCATCCCCAAAGCAGTGCGACATAAACATCAACACAGAGTTGCACATGGAATGAACAAACATACAGTCAATAACACAATAGAGAAAGTATATGTAGTGTGTGCAAATGAGGTAAGATAAGGGAGGTAAGGCAATAAATAGGCCATAGTGGTGAAATAATTACAATTTAGCAATTAAACACTGGAGTGATAGATGTGCAGAAGATGAATGTGCAAGTAGAAATACTGGGGTCCAAAGGAGCAAAAAATATAGATATATATATTTTAAAATAACAGTATGGGGATGAGGTAGTTCAATGGGCTATTTACAGATGGGCTGTGTAGAGGTGCAGTGATCTGTAAGCTGCTCTGACAGCTGATGCTTAAAGTTAGTGAGGGAGATATGAATCTCCAGCTTCAGTGACTTTTGCAATTCGTTCCAGTCATTGCAGAGAACTGGAA
>NC_074694.1:295000-310000 GCF_029448725.1 Salvelinus fontinalis
TTGGAACGCTAGTGCTCTCTGAAGGAATGTTAAAATAGCTCCCTGGGTTTGGAACGCTAGTGCTCTCTGAAGGAATGTTAAAATAGCTCCCTGGGTTTGGAACGCTAGTGCTCTCTGAAGGAATGTTTACAACAACAATCACACGACAGCTCCGTCTTCCTTCGAGACGCACACACACACGCACACGCACGCACGCACGCACGCACGCACGCACGCACACACACACACACACACACACACACACACACACACACACACACACACACAATACAGCCCCCTTCACATGCTACAAATGCTGCTTTCACATAAGACTTACGGTATTTTGGCTGTAAAAAGTTAATTTTTCTTCAATGTTTATATACACCATCCAAAATAAATAAATAGTTATAAAATTGTTATTGGTATAGGCACATACATAAGACTAATAACAACAAAAATAACATATTTTGAGTTTAATTAGGCCGATGTTAAAGGTTTGTGCAGCCGTGGCTGCGGCATCCAAATTAAATAAATAATTCGGTATTTTGTTCAGACAAGACACACCTACCCGATCAGTAGGGCTGTCCCCAACTAAATGACCGAAAGTCATCTGTTCTTTCTACCAATCGATTGGTGTACATTTCTAAACGTGTTTTATCCATAGATAGACACACCCCCATGTGTTTTAATAAAATCAACTACTGTATATGTATTTAGCTTGTCTAATGCTTTAAGACAAATGCCTCAAGAGGGTGTCAGAGATCTAGATAGGCAGAATTAAAAACACTGTTCTCCTCCCGCTCCTGCTGGCTGTCTCAGATTCTCACATTACTCTCTTGAAGTTGCCCGGTAAGAGGCGACACGAGGAGTCGGCAACCTTTCTCATGTGGAACGCTAATTTATCTGACCATTTCTAACGATCTGCGTGCCAGTTATGGTTTTCATATGCACATTTTCGTGAAACAGTTTAATTTAATTTATAATAACGTCGTCATATCTCAATATCATTGTCATGTAGTTAATCAAAATTCTATCCAATTCTAAATGAAAATGATACAAACCTAAAAACTAACTTCTATTGCCAACTATGTAAAAATAGTCTACATAAAGCCAGCAAATAAAAACATTGCAGACTGCAATATCTTGATAAAAATAAATATCCTATTAATCACATTGGCTACACATGGCCTGTCTGCAACCAACTTGAAACATTGCATCAACTATTAACTTGGGTTCAGCCCAAAGGGTCCAGCCCAAAGGGTCCAGCCCAAAGCTTGGCCTAGTGAACCTGCAACATTGCTCTCAACCTTTGCCTCTCCCGAGTCTGTTGGGGAGTTGCAGCAATGAGACAAAATCGGAACTACCAATTGGATATCACGAAATTGGGGGCGGGGGGGGGGATAAGTCACATTTTTAAACAGAGCAAATGCTTTTTTGATCCATGTTTCATTCCAACTCCACTCTGTTAGGGAGCGTGGAGATTTATCTGCATCATTATACCCCAATAATCCTGTTTTCAAAAAGCACGTGTGTCTCAGGTACATATTTCACAACCTTCGCAGGCTTCTGGAGTTGCATTTGCCTATATGCAATAATAATAGGACTACACTGCTAAATGTGTCTGATCAGTGATAGATGACCACCTGATTTAGGCTACATTATAGCATGCTAAATGTGTCTGATCAGTGATTTAGGCTACAATATAGCATGCTAAATGTGTCTGATCAGTGATTTAGGCTACATTATAGCATGCTAAATGTGTCTGATCAGTGATTTAGGCTACATTATAGCATGCTAAATGTGTCTGATCAGTGATAGATGACCACCTGATTTAGGCTACATTATAGCATGCTAAATGTGTCTGATCAGTGATTTAGGCTACATTATAGCATGCTAAATGTGTCTGATCAGTGATAGATGACCACCTGATTTAGGCTACATTATAGCATGCTAAATGCTTCTGATCAGTGATTTAGGCTACATTATAGCATGCTAAATGTGTCTGATCACTGATTTAGGCTACATTATAGCATGCTAAATGTGTCTGATCAGTGATTTAGGCTACATTATAGCATGCTAAATGTGTCTGATAAGTGATTTAGGCTACATTATAGCATGCTAAATGTGTCTGATCAGTGATTTAGGCTACATTATAGCATGCTAAATGTTTCTGATCAGTGATAGATGACCACTTGATTTAGGCTACATTATAGCATGCTAAATGTGTCTGATCAGTGATAGATGACCACCTGATTTAGGCTACATTATAGCATGCTAAATGTTTCTGATCAGTGATTTAGGCTACATTATAGCATGCTAAATGTGTCTGATCAGTGATTTAGGCTACATTATAGCATGCTAAATGTGTCTGATCAGTGATAGATGACCACCTGATTTAGGCTACATTATAGCATGCTAAATGTGTCTGATCAGTGATTTAGGCTACATTATAGCATGCTAAATGTGTCTGATCAGTGATTTAGGCTACATTATAGCATGCCAAATGTGTCTGATCACTGATAGATGACCACCTGATTTAGGCTACATTATAGCATGCTAAATGTGTCTGATCAGTGATTTAGGCTACATTATAGCATGCTAAATGTGTCTGATCAGTGATTTAGGCTACATTATAGCATGCTAAATGTGTCTGATCAGTGATTTAGGCTACATTATAGCATGCTAAATGTGTCTGATCAGTGATAGATGACCACATGATTTAGGCTACATTATAGCATGCTAAATGTGTCTGATCAGTGATTTAGGCTACATTATAGCATGCTAAATGTGTCTGATCAGTGATTTAGGCTACATTATAGCATGCTAAATGTGTCTGATCAGTGATTTAGGCTACATTATAGCATGCCAAATGTGTCTGATCACTGATAGATGACCACCTGATTTAGGCTACATTATAGCATGCTAAATGTGTCTGATCAGTGATTTAGGCTACATTATAGCATGCTAAATGTTTCTGATCGGTGATAGATGAACAAACGAATAGATTAGCTATACCAACTCCACTTATTTGCCCAGCCAGAAACCATTTAACCCAATAGCCTATACAGACAGAAATTGAGTGAAACAAAATGACATTGATTGATTATCAAGACCAGACAGTGAATTCACAAGCTGTTGGTCATAATAGTATCAATAATATAATAAATATGTATCAAAATGTCCATTAATTATTATTATTATTATCAATCCACCTAATAGTTCACATTTACTGACTTTAGCAAACTGCATTGCTTGCTGTTTGGGGTTTTAGGCTGGGTTTCTCTACAGCACTTTGAGATATCAGCTGATGTAAGAAGGGCTATATAAATTTGATTTGATTGGACAAATGAAGGTCCCCCGTGTAGCTCAGTTGGTAAAGCATGGGGTTTGATACGCCAGGGTTGTGGGTTTGATTTCCATGGGGGGGGGGGACCAGTAAGGGGGGGGGGGTATAAAAATGGACTGTATGCTCTCACTACTGTACGTCGCTCTGGATGTGAGCATCTGCTAAATGACGTAACATTTAAGATCCTACATCGGTGGAAGATTATGATGCTTAAAAAACACATTTCAATTATGTTGCTATTCTAAATATGGTTTTAATATGGTTTCTATTCCCTTCATGTAAACTCTGAAAAAAAAGAAACGTCCTCTCACTGTCAACTGCGTTTATTTTCAGCAAACTTAAAATGTGTATATATTTGTACGAACATAACAAGATTCAACAACTGAGACATAAACTGAACAAGTTCCATAGACATGTGACTAACAGAAATGGAACAATGTGTCCCTGAACAAAGGATGTGGGGTCAAAATCAAAAGTAACAGTCAGTATCTGGTGTGGCCACCAGCTGCATTAAGTACTGCAGTGCATCTCCTCCTCGTGGACTGCACCAGATTTGCCCGTTCTTGCTGTGAGATGTTACCCCACTCTTCCACCAAGGCACCTGCAAGTTCCCGGAAATTTCTGGCAGGAATGGCCCTAGCCCTCACCCTCCGATCCAACAGGTCCCAGATGTGCTCAATGGGATTGAGATCCGGGCTCTTCGCTGGCCATGGCAGAACACTGACATTCCTATCTTGCAGGAAATCACGCACAGAACGAGCATTATGGCTGGTGGCATTGTCATGCTGAAGGGTCAGGATGAGCCTGCAGGAAGGTTAACACATGAGGGATGAGGATGTCTTCCCTGTAACGCACAGTGTTGAGACTGCCTGCAATGACAACAAGCTCAGTCCGATGATGCTGTGACACACCGCCCCAGACCATGACGGACCCTCCACCTCCAAATCCCGCTCCAGAGTACAGGCCTCGGTGTAACGCTCATTCCTTCGACGATAAAAGCAAATCCGACCATCACCCCTGGTGGGACAAAACCGCGACTCGTCAGTGACCTGTCTTACAACAGGCCTACAAGCCCTCAGTCCAGCCTCTCTCAGCCTATTGCGGACAGTCTGAGTACTGATGGAGGGATTGTGCATTCCTGGTGTAACTCGGGCAGTTGTTGTTGCCATCCTGTACCTGTCCCACAGGTGTGGTGTTCAGATGTACCGATCCTGTGCAGGCATTGTTACACGTGGTCTGCCACTGCGAGGACGATAAGCTGTCCGTCCTGTCTCTCTGTAGCGCTGTCTTAGGCATCTCACAGTACGGACATTGCAATTTATTGCCCTGACCACATCTGCAGTCCTCATGCCTCCTTGCAGCATGCCTAAGGCACGTTTACGCAGATGAGCAGGGACCCTGGGCATCTTTTTTTTGGTGTTTTTCAGAGTCAGTAGAAAGGCCTCTTTAGTGTCCTGAATTTTCATAACTGTGACCTTAATTTCCTACCGTCTGTAAGCTGTTAGTGTCTTAATGACCATGTTCATTAATTGTTTATGGTTCATTGAACAAGCATGGGAGACAGTGTTTAAACTTTTTACAGTGAAAACCTATTTGGATTTGTACAATTTAGCTTTGGAAGACAGGGTCCTGAAAAGGGACGTTTCTTTTTTTTGCTGAGTTTGGTTGTAATGAGCACATGAACTCTGAGACCATGTCTCCAAGATACCATGTCTCCTAGCTAGTCTCCTTGTTTCCTTTGTCTTGTTTCCTTGTCTCCTTCTCCACCGCAGTCTAACAGCTTGTTTCATCTTCTTCTTTCAGACGAAACGTCATCAGCTAACGACGGCAGCAGGGTAAGTGTCCCGTCTGTCTGCCTCTGTCTCTCTGTCTGCCTCCGTCTCTCTGTCTGCCTCCGTCTCTCTGTCTGCCTCTGTCTCTCTGCCTGCCTCTGTCTCTCTGTCTGCCTCCGTCTCTCTGTCTGCCTCCGTCTCTCTGTCTGCCTCCGTCTCTCTGTCTGCCTCTGTCTCTCTGTCTGCCTCTTTCTCTCTGTCTGCCTCTGTCCCGTCTGTCTGTATGTCGGTCTGTGTGTCTGCCTCTGTCTCTCTGTCTGCCTCTGTCTCTATGTCTGCCTCTGTCTCTCTGTCTGCCTCTGTCCCATCTGTCTGTATGTCAGTCTGTGTGTCTGCCTCTGTCTCTCTGTCTGCCTCTATGTCTGCCTCTGTCTCTCTGTCTGCCTCTGTCTCTCTGTCTGCCTCTGTCCCGTCTGTCTGTATGTCGGTCTGTGTCTCTGCGTCTGTCTGCCTCTCTGTCTGCCTCTGTCTGCCTCTGTCTCTCTGTCTGCCTCTGTCTCTCTGTCTGCCTCTGTCCCGTCTGTCTGTATGTCGGTCTGTGTGTCTGCCTCTGTCTCTCTGTCTGCCTCTATGTCTGCCTCTGTCTCTCTGTCTGCCTCTGTCTCTCTGTCTGCCTCTGTCCCGTCTGTCTGTATGTCGGTCTGTGTGTCTGCGTCTGTCTGCCTCCGTCTGCTTCTCTCTGTTTTAACTTTTTATATCCAACGAGGCATCCAGCCAGACTAATATCCTAAGGGTATCCCCCAAATGTGATCTCATTCTATTTAAAGTGCTAACGTCGGTGGTTTTGGATTAATAATCCTGTGGGTTAAACAATAAGAACCTTCTCTGTGAAGAATTCAAATCGTTTTGGATCTATTTAGATTAAGACACAGATGCTGACTCCTTCGTCAAAAATGTGTTTTGACTGTCCTTTGTTGTCTGTTTTTTGGGACTTTATTACTTTATAAAGAAAAGCCCATATGCTGTCTGTCTACTGAGTTGATAAAACATTGATTGAAAGGAACACACTCGGTCTGGAACACAAAAATACACTCAGTTTGGTAAGAACTGGTGTGTGTGTGTGTGTGTGTGTGTGTGTGTGTGTGTGTGTGTGTGTGTGTGTGTGTGTGTGTGTGTGTGTGTGTGTGTGTGTGTGTGTGTGTGTGTGTGTGTGTGTGTGTCTATATGAGTGATCATGTCACTAACTGCTAATGGACAGCACTAAGAGTGACGTGTATAGGACGGTGTGTGTGTGACAGTTAGCAGGGTGAGGGCAGACCCCATGTGTGTGACAGGGAGGGAGGGAGGGAATAGAGAAAAAGGGAGAGAGATATTCTTCAACATATATAAATGAATTGGCGAGGGCATTAGAACAGTCTGCAGAACCCGGTCTCACCCTACTAGAATATGAAGTCAAATGTCTACTGTTTGCTGATGATCTGGTGCTTCTGTCACCAACCAATTTGGGCCTACAGCAGCACCTAGATCTTCTGCACAGATTCTGCCAGACCTGGGCCGTGACAGTAAATCTCAGTAAGACAAACATAATGGTGTTCCAAAACAGGTCCAGTTGACAGGACCACAAATACAAATTCCATTTAGACACCGTTGCCCTAGAGCACACAAAAAAAACTATACACAGTGCATTCAGAAAGTATTCAGATCCCTTGACTTTGTCCATGTTTTGTTACGTACGTTACCCCATAATGACAATGCAAAAACAGGGTTTTAGAATTATTTGCAAATTTATACACTACCGTTAAAAAGTTTGAGGTCACTTAGAAATCTCCTTGTTTTCCATGAAAACAAACATGAAATGAGTTGCAAAATGAATAGGAAATATAGTCAAGACGTTGACAAGGTTATAAATATATATATTTTTAATTGAAATAATAATTGTGTCCTTCAAACTTAGCTTTCGTCAAAGAATCCTCCATTTGCAGCAATTACAGACCTTTGGCATTCTAGTTGTCAAATTGTTGAGGTAATCTGAAGAGATGTCACCCTATGCTTCCTGAAGCACCTCCCACATGTTGGATTGGCTTGATGGGCACTTCTTACGTACCATACGGTCAAGCTGCTCCCACAACAGCTCAATAGGGTTGAGATCCGGTGACTGTGCTGGCCACTCCACTATAGACAGAATACCAGCTGACTGGTTCTTCCCTAAATAGTTATTGCATAGTTTGGAGCTTTGCTTTGGGTCATTGTCCTGTTGTAGGAGGAAATTGGCTCCAATTAAACGCCGTCCACAGGGTATATAGCATGGCGTTGCAAAATGGAGTGATAGCCTTCCTTCTTCAAGATCCCTTTTACCCTGTACAAATCTCACACTTTACCACCACCAAAGCACCCCCAGACCATCACATTGCCTCCACCATGCTTGACAGATGGCATCAAGCGATCTTCCAGCATCTTTTCATTTTTTCTGCGTCTCACAAATGTTATTCTTTGTGATCCGAACACCTCAAACTTGTCTGTCCATAACACTCTGTCCAGTGTCTGTGTTCTTTTGCCCATCTTAATATTGGCCAGTCTGCGAAATAGCTTTTTCTTTGCAACTCTGCCTAGAAGGCCAGCATCCCAGAGTCTCCTCTTCACTGTTGACGTTGAGACTGGTGTTTTGCGGGTACTATTATATGAGGCTGCCAGTTGAGGACTTGTGAGGCGTCTGTTTCTCAAGCTAGACACTCTAATGTACTTATCCTCTTGCTAAGTTGTGCACCGGGGCCTCCCACTCCTCTTTCTATTCTGGTTAGAGCCAGTTTGTGCTGTTCTGTGAAGGGAGCAGTAGACAGCTTTGTACGAGATACTCAACTAGTCTAAAGAAGGACAGTTTTATTGATTCTTTAATCAGGACAACAGTTTTCAGCTGTGCTAACATAATTGCAAAAGGGTTTTCTAATGATCAATTAGCCTTTTAAAATGATAAACTTGGATTAGCTAACACAACGTGCCATTGGAACACAGGAGTGATGGTTGCTGATAATGGACCCCTGTACGCCTATGTAGATATTCCATTAAAAATCTTCCGTTTCCAGCTACAATAGTCATTTACAACATTAACAATGTCTACACTGTATTTCTGATCAATTTGATGTTATTTTAATGGACAAAAATGTGCTTTTCTTTCAAAAACAAGAACATTTCTAAGTGACTCCAAACGTTTGAACGGTAGTGTGTGTGTGTGTATATATATATATATATATATATATATATATATATATATATATATATATATAAATAAAATATTTAAAAAAATATATATATAAAGGAAAATCACATATACATTAGTATTCATACCCTTTGCTCATTACTTTGTTGAAGCACCTTTGGCAGCGAATACAACCTCGAGTCTTCTTGGGTATGACGCTACAAGCTTGGCACACTTGTATTTGGGGAGTTTCTCCTTTTCTTCTCTGCAGATCCTCTGTCAGGTTGGATGGGGAGCGTCGCTGCACAGCTATTTTCAGGTCTCTCTAGAGATGTTTGATCGGGTTCAAGTCCGGGCTCTGGCTGGGCCACTCAAGGACATTCAGAGAATTGTTCCCGAAGCCACTCCTGAGTTGTCTTGGCTATGTGCTTAGGGTCGTTGTCCTGTTGGAAGGTGAACCTTCGCCCCAGTCTGAGGTCCTGAGCGCTCTGGAGGATGTTTTCATCAAGGATCTCTGTACTTTGCTCCGTTCATCTCTTCCTCGATCCTGACTGGTCTCCCAGTCCCTGTCACTGAAAGACATCCCCCCCCAGCATGATGCTGCCACCACCATGCTGCACCGTAGGGATGGTGCCAGGTTTCCTCCAGACGTGACGCTTGGCATTCAGGCCAAATAATTCAATCTTGGTTTCTTCAGACCAGAGATTCTTGTTTCTCATTGTCTGAGAGTCCTTTAGGTGCCTTTTGGAAAACTCCAAGCGGGCTGTCATGTGTCTTTCACTGAGGTGTGGCTTCCGTTTGGCCACTCTACCATAAAGGCCTGATTGGTGGAGTGCTGCAGAGATGGTTGTCCTCGTGGAAATTCTCCCCATCTCCACAGAGGACCTCTGGAGCTCTGTCAGAGTGACCATCGGGTTCTTGGTCACCTCCCTGACCAAGTCCCTTCTCCCCCGATTGCTCAGTTTGGCCGGGCGGCCAGCTCAAGGAAGAGTCTTGGTGGTTCCAAACATATATCATTTAAGAATGATGGAGGCCACCCTGTTCTTGGGGACCTCAATGCTGCAAACATGTTTTGGTACCCTTCCCCAGATCTGTGCCTCGACACAATCCTGTCTCGGAGCTCTACGGACAAGTCCTTCGACCTCATGGCTTGGTTGTTGCTCTGACATGCTCTGTCAACCGTGGGACCTTGTATAGACATGTGCCTTACCAAATCATGTCCAATCAATAGAATTTACCACAGGTGGACTCCAATCAAGTTGTAGAAACATCTCAAGGATGATCAATGGAAACAGGATCCACTTGAGCTCAATTTCAAGTCTCAAAGCAAATGGTCTGAATACTTATGTAAATAAGTTATTTCTGTTTATTATTTTTAATAACTTTGCAAACATTTCTAAAAACCTGGTTTTGCTTTGTCTTTATGGGTTATTGTGTGTAGAATGATGAGGAAATGTTTTTCTTTAATCCATTTTATAATACGGCTGTACCGTAACAAAATGTGGAAAAGTCAAGGGGTCTGAATACTTTCCGAATGCACTGTACCTCGACCTAAACATCAGCGCCACAGGTAACTTCCACAAAGCTGTGAACGATCTGAGAGACAAGGCAAAAAGGGCCTTCTACGCCATCAAAAGAAACATCAAATTCGACACACAAATTAGGATCTAGCTAAACATTGAATCACTTATAGAACCCATTGCCCTTTATGGTTGTGAGGTCTGGGGTCCGCTCACCAGCCAATAATTGGAAAGAATTAACAAAAAACAGAGCAAACTAGAATGCTATTTGGCCCTAATCAGAGAGTACACAGTGGCAGAATAACTGACCATTGTAACTGACCCAAAATGAAGGAAAGCTTTGACTATATACAGACTCAGTGAGCATAGTCTTGCTATTGAGAGGCCACTGTAGGCAGACCTGGCTTTCAAGAGATGAAAGGTTAAGTACACACTGCCAACAAAATAACCTCCTGCCAAATGTATGACCATATTAGAGACACATATTTCCCTCAGATTACACAGACCCACAAATATTTTGAAAACAAATCCAATTTAATAAACTCCCATCTATCTACTGGGTGAAATACCACAGTGTGACATCACAGCAGCAAGATGTGTGACCTGTTGCCACAAGAAAAGGGCAACCAGTGAAGAACAAACACCCTTGTAAATACAACCCATATTTACGTTTATTTATTTTCCCTTTTGTACTTTAACTATTTGTACATCGTTACAACACTGTCTATAAACATAATATGACATTTGAAAAGTCTATTCCTTCTTCTGTGAGTGTAATGTTTACTGTTTATTTTTTCTTGATATTTCACTTCTGTTTATTTTCTATTTCACTTCTTTTCCCATGCCAATAAAGCTTTTGTATTGAATTGAATGTATATTTTGAATGCTAAGTGATTAAGGGCATTAAGAGAACAGACCCGGCTCCAACTTCAATTTGCAGCGAGGTGTGAAGTGAGATGTGTGAAAGCCCTTTGAGCCCAACAATGGCAGCAGAGTTTCACAGCCTCCCCCAACCCTAATGCAGAGGCCTCTTTGACCTCAGAGGTCATCCCAGTACCCCTTGGATGTAAAGAAAGAGAAGGCACTGAAAGAGTACAAACAATGCTCCTCATGGACAATCCAGAGATACTTTTTTGCAAAAATTGGAATGTAAGCAACTTAATCTTCCACACAGACCATCCCCTGGCATGACACAGTGCTATATTAACCAGACCATCCCCTGGCATGGCACATTGCTATATTAACCAGACCATCCCCTGGCACAGTGCTATATTAACCAGACCATCCCCTGGCATGGCACAGTGCTATATTAACCAGACCATCCCCTGGCATGACACAGGGCTATATTAACCAGACCATCCCCTGGCATGACACAGTGCTATATTAACCAGACCATCCCCTGGCATGACACAGTGCTATATTAACCAGACCATCCCCTGGCATGGCACAGTGCTATATTAACCAGACCATCCCCTGGCATGGCACAGTGCTATATTAACCAGACCATCCCCTGGCATGGCACAGTGCTATATTAACCAGACCATCCCCTGGCATGGCACAGTGCTATATTAACCAGACCATCCCCTGGCATGACACAGTGCTATATTAACCAGACCATCCCCTGGCATGGCACAGTGTTATATTAACCAGACCATCCCCTGGCATGACACAGTGCTATATTAACCAGACCATCCCCTGGCATGGCACAGTGCTATATTAACCAGACCATCCCCTGGCATGGCACAGTGCTATATTAACCAGACCATCCCCTGGCATGGCACAGTGCTATATTAACCAGACCATCCCCTGGCATGGCACAGTGCTATATTAACCAGACCATCCCCTGGCATGACACAGTGCTATATTAACCAGACCATCCCCTGGCATGGCACAGTGCTATATTAACCAGACCATCCCCTGGCATGACACAGTGCTATATTAACCAGACCATCCCCTGGCACAGTGCTATATTAACCAGACCATCCCCTGGCATGACACAGTGCTATATTAACCAGACCATCCCCTGGCATGGCACAGTGCTATATTAACCAGACCATCCCCTGGCATGACACAGTGCTATATTAACCAGACCATCCCCTGGCACAGTGCTATATTAACCAGACCATCCCCTGGCATGGCACAGTGCTATATTAACCAGACCATCCCCTGGCACAGTGCTATATTTAACAGACCATCCCCTGGCATGGCACAGTGCTATATTAACCAGACCATCCCCTGTCATGGCACAGTGCTATATTAACCATACCATCCCCTGGCACAGTGCTATATTAACCAGACCATCCCCTGGCATGGCACAGTGCTATATTAACCAGACCATCCCCTGGCATGGCACAGTGCTATATTAACCAGACCATCCCCTGGCACAGTGCTATATTAACCAGACCATCCCCTGGCATGGCATATTAACACACTACCCCTCTGTCAAACCAGACCCCCTCCATAAGCAGCCCCATAGACGAGCAACCCCAAGCAGAGGGTCACCCAGCTGGAGGTGAGGCAGGTGGAGCTCGAACAACAGGTCACCATACTCCAGTCAACCAGACCCAGACAACAGTCCAGCTCAACCACACCCCCTCAACCAGACAACAGTCCAGCTCAACAACACCCCCTCAACCAGACAACAACACCTCCTCAACCAGACAACAACACCCCCTCAACCAGACAACAACACCTCCTCAACCAGAACCAGACAACAGTCCAGCTCAACAACACCTCCTCAACCAGACAACAGTCCAGCTCAACAACACCTCCTCAACCAGACCCAGACAACAGTCCAGCTCAACAACACCCCCTCAACCAGACCCAGACAACAGTCCAGCTCAACAACACCTCCTCAACCAGACAACAGTCCATCACAACAACACCCCCTCAACCAGACAACAGTCCAGCTCAACAACACCTCCTCAACCAGACAACAGTCCAGCTCAACAACACCCCCTCAACCAGACAACAGTCCATCACAACAACACCTCCTCAACCAGACCCAGACAACAGTCCAGCACAACAACACCCCCTCAACCAGACAACAGTCCAGCTCAACAACACCCCCTCAACCAGACAACAGTCCATCACAACAACACCTCCTCAACCAGACAACAGTCCAGCTCAACAACACCCCCTCAACCAGACAACAGTCCAGCACAACACCACCTCCTCAACCAGACAACAGTCCAGCACAACAACACCTCCTCAACCAGACAACAGTCCAGCTCAACAACACCTCCTCAACCAGACAACAGTCCAGCTCAACAACACCTCCTCAACCAGACCCAGACAACAGTCCAGCACAACAACACCTCCTCAACCAGACCCAGACAACAGTCCAGCTCAACAACACCCCCTCAACCAGACCCAGACAACAGTCCAGCTCAACAACACCTCCTCAACCAGACAACAGTCCAGCTCAACAACACCTCCTCAACCAGACCCAGACAACAGTCCAGCACAACACCACCTCCTCAACCAGACAACAGTCCAGCTCAACAACACCTCCTCAACCAGACCCAGACAACAGTCCATCACAACAACACCCCCTCAACCAGACCCAGACAACAGTCCAGCTCAACAACACCTCCTCATCCAGACAACAGTCCATCACAACAACACCTCCTCAACCAGACCCAGACAACAGTCCAGCACAACACCACCTCCTCAACCAGACAACAGTCCAGCTCAACAACACCTCCTCAACCAGACCCAGACAACAGTCCAGCTCAACAACACCCCCTCAACCAGACCCAGACAACAGTCCAGCTCAACAACACCTCCTCAACCAGACCCAGACAACAGTCCAGCTTAACAACACCTCCTCAACCAGACCCAGACAACAGTCCAACACAACAACACCTCCTCAACCAGACAACAGTCCATCACAACAACACCTCCTCAACCAGACAACAGTCCAACACAACAACACCTCCTCAACCAGACAACAGTCCATCACAACAACACCTCCTCAACCAGACAACAGTCCAGCACAACAACACCTCCTCAACCAGACAACAGTCCATCTCAACAACACCTCCTCAACCAGACAACAGTCCAGCTCAACAACACCCCCCCAACCAGACAACAGTCCATCTCAACAACACCTCCTCAACCAGACAACAGTCCAGCACAACAACACCTCCTCAACCAGACAACAGTCCATCTCAACAACACCTCCTCAACCAGACAACAGTCCAGCTCAACAACACCCCCTCAACCAGACCCAGACAACAGTCCAGCTCAACAACACCTCCTCAACCAGACCCAGACAACAGTCCAGCACAACAACACCTCCTCAACCAGACAACAGTCCATCACAACAACACCTCCTCAACCAGACAACAGTCCATCACAACAACACCCCCTCAACCAGACAACAGTCCAGCTCAACAACACCCCCTCAACCAGACAACAGTCCATCACAACAACACCTCCTCAACCAGACAACAGTCCAGCTCAACAACACCTCCTCAACCAGACAACAGTCCATCACAACAACACCTCCTCAACCAGACAACAGTCCAGCTCAACAACACCTCCTCAACCAGACCCAGACAACAGTCCAGCTCAACAACACCCCCCCAACCAGACAACAGTCCAGCTCAACAACACCTCCTCAACCAGACAACAGTCCATCACAACAACAACAGTGTACACTTAGCAGTAGAAAGCCTTGGACATTATATCATATCAGCTAACATATCAAATGTTTTTTCTTAAATATAGTAGGACAGTACTAGTAAATCTAGTAGTACATCCTCTGCAGTATCATCAACAGCAGACTCTAACATTTCCTCAGTGAAAACAAATGTCCTGAGCAAAATGTCAAATTGGCTTCTTACCAAAAATATCATATGACAGACCACGTATACACCATGCACACCCTTATTGACAAAAAAAAAAAAAAAACAACAAAGCAAAGTCTTCTCATGGTTTGTTGATGATTAAATAAATAAAAATAAGCTTTTGACTCAATTTAGCATGAGGGCCTGCTGTATAAACTGATGGAAAGGTTTTTTTTGTGGGGGGAAAACCTGCGATGTTATAAAATAAATATACGCCAACATAAGTGTACGTTCAAAATTGGCAATAAACACACATATTTCTTCCCTCAGGGCCGGGGAGTGAGACAGGGATGCAGCTTGAGCCCCACCCTCTTCAAGATTCATATTAATGACTATA